>NW_024070186.1:119968130-120064171 GCF_014754425.2 Oryx dammah
TATTACTCAGCCATTAAAAAGAATACATTTGAATCAGTTCTGATGAGATGGATGAAACTGGAGCCGATTATACAGAGTGAAGTGAGCCAGAAAGAAAAACACCAATACAGTATACTAACACATATATATGGAATTTAGGAAGATGGCAATGATGACCCTGTGTGCAGGACAGCAAAAAAAGACACAGATGTGTATAGCGGACTTTTGGACTCAGAGGGAGAGGGAGAGGGTGTGATGATTTGGGAGAATGGCATTGAAACATGTATAATATCATGTAAGAATCGAAATGCCAGTCTATGTCTGATGCAGGATATGACACGCTTGGGGCTGACGCGCGGGGATGACCCAGAGAGATGTTGTGGGGAGGGGTGTGGGAGGGGGGCTCATGTTTGGGAACGCATGTACACCTGTGGTGGATTCATGTCAATCTATGCCAAAACCAATACAGAATTGTAAAGTAAAAATTAAAAATAAATAAATAAATAAATAAATAAAAAAGAAAGATAGTTGAAAGGCTTTGAATGCTATGTCATCCGGGTCTTCCTATAAAAAACAGATTGGGGTTGTTATTGTTTAGTAAAATATGCCAAAGTTTGCCATAAAAAGAGAAATTTGGAATCCAATTTCTTTTTTTTAATATAAATTTATTTATTTTAATTGGAGGTTAATTACTTTACAATATTGTATTGGTTCTGCCATACATCAACATGAATCCACCACAGGTTTACACGTGTTCCCCATCCTGAAACCCCCTCCCTCCTCCCTCCCCATACCATCCCTCTGGGTTGTCTCAGTGCACCAGCCCCAAGCATCCTGTATCATGCATCGAACCTGGACTGGCAATTTGTTTCATATATATTGTACATGTGAAAGTGCTGCATTCAATATGCCAGCAAATTTGGAAAACTCAGCAGTGGCCACAGGACTGGAAAAGGTCAGTTTTCATTCCAATTGCAAAGAAAGGCAATGCCAAAGAATGCTCAAACTACCACACAATTGCAGTCATCTCACACGCTAGTAAAGTAATGCTCAAAATTCTCCAAGCCAGGCTTCAGCAATACGTGAACCGTGAATTCCCTGATGTTCAAGCTGGTTTTAGAAAAGGCAGAGGAATCAGAGATCAAATTGCCAATATCTGCTGGATCATGGAAAAAGCAAGAGAGTTCTAGAAAAAGATCTATTTCTGCTTTATTGACTATGCCAAAGCCTTTGACTGTGTGGATCACAAGCAACTGTGGAAAATTCTGAAAGAGATGGGAATACCAGACCACCTGACCTGCCTCTTGAGAAATCTGTATGCAGGTCAGGAAGCAACAGTTAGAACTGGACATGGAACAACACACTGGTTCCAAATAGGAAAAGGAGTACGTCAAGGCTGTATATTGTCACCCTGCTTATTTAACTTATATGCAGAGTACATCATGAGAAACACTGGACTGGAAGAAACACAAGCTGGAATCAAGATTGCCGGGAGAAATATCAGTAACCTCAGATATGCAGATGACACCACCCTTATGGCAGAAAGTGAAGAGGAGCTAAAGAGCCTCTTGATGAAAGTGAAAGAGGAGAGCAAAAAAGTTGGCTTAAGGCTCAATATTCAGAAAACGAAGATCATGGCGTCCGGTCCCATCACTTCATGAGAAATAGACAGGGAAACAGTGGAAACAGTGTCAGACTTTATTTTGGGGGGCTCCAAAATCACTGCAAATGGTGATTGCAGCCATGAAATTAAAAGACGCTTACTCCTTGGAAGAAAAGTTATGACCAATCTAGATAGTATATTCAAAAGCAGAGACATTACTTTGCTGACTAAGGTCAATCTAGTCAAGGCTATGGTTTTTCCTGTGGTCATGTATGGATGTGAGAGTTGGACTGTGAAGAAGGCTGAGCGTGGAACAATTGATGCTTTTGAACTGTGGTGTTGGATAAGACTCTTGAGAGTCCCTTGGACTGCAAGGAGATCCAACCAGTCCATTCTGAAGGAGATCAGCCCTGGGATTTCTTTGGAAGGAATGATACTAAAGCTGAAGCTCCAGTACTTTGGCCACCTCATGCGAAGAGTTGACTCATTGGAAAAGACTCTGATGCTGGGAGGGACTGTGGGCAGGAGGAGAAGGGGACGACCAAGGATGGCATCATGGACTCAATGGACGTGAATCTGTGTGAACTCTGGGAGATGGTGATGGACAGAGAGGCCTGGCATGCTGCGATTCATGGGGTCGCAAAGAGTCGGACACGACTGAGAGACTGAACTGAACTGAACTAAACATGTTTCAATGCCATTCTCCCAAATGATCTCACCCTCTCCCTCTCCCACAGAGTCCAAAAGAGTGTTCTATACATCTGTGTCTCTTTTGCTGTCTTGCATACAGGGTTATCATTACCGTCTTTCTAAATTCCATATATATGCATTAGTATACTGTATTGGTGTTTTTCTTTCTGGCTTACTTCACTCTATATAATAGGCTCCAGTTTCATCCACATCATTAGAACTGATTCAAATGTATTCTTCTTAATGGCTGAGTAATACTCCATTGTGTATATGTACCATAGCTTAGATTCAATGCAATTCCTATCAAGCTACCAATGGTATTTTTCACAGAGCTAGAACAAATAATTTCACAATTTGTATGGAAACACAAAAAACCTCAAATAGCCAAAGCAATCTTGAGAAAGAAGAATGGAACTGGAGGAATCAATCTGCCTGACTTCAGGCTCTACTACAAAGCCACAGTCATCAAGACAGTATGGTACTGGCACAAAGACAGAAATATAGATCAATGAAACAAAATAGAAAGCCCAGAGATAAATCCATGCACCTATGGAATCCAATTTCAGCAATAACCAGCTAGTGAGAAAATCCTGCAGGTGACACTTAATTTGGGCTTTTGGAAAACTTATGTCACTATGAATTCTATCTGGACCTAGGTGTAGTCCTCGTTCTAATAGCAGATGTTCTAAATATCAAAACTGGGTTTGGCTTTCGCTCCTCTAAGGCTAACAGCTTTAGCAAGTGGATGCTATCTTCCTGTGAGGAAGCTTGAGAAGGCAAGTGAAGAAGCAAATCATCCATATACCAAGTAGAACCCTTAGAGAACTTTGTATCATTCAAATCAGCCTTCAGGATTGGTGAAAAATAAGAGGACTCTCAGTAAAACACTGACATATCACTGTCCAGGTGAACTATTCTTCCTAAGTGATGGCAAAAGATATTGGCTAGCTTCACACATCAATTAGAATATTAAACAATGCACTGCATAAATAACTATAGTAAAGCATTTACTTCCAGGTAGAATGGATGTTAGTGACATATGAGGCTTAGCGGAAAGAGGGTGTCAAGAAATAACCATGTTTACAGCTTGAAGGTCCTGGACAAACCTTCATCCTCAGCCCTTGGGTTTTTTCCCACCAACAAAATAGGTGTATTACAGAGACCAGTACAAAGGATAATGAGTCCTTGAACTTATAATCTTCTATTATGGGTTTTGGAAAACTTATGACACCATGGCATAATCTTCTATTATACCTTGTGTTTTCTATGTACAGGGTGTTGATTAATTCTGCAGAGAGATTTTGAGGGATCTATTTGAATCTTGACAGGAGGTGCACTGTGCATTTTGTTAACATCAGTTGGAGATTTTGCCTATAAGAAAAGTAGTAGCTGCTTCAATAGGATCAAAGCAAATCTGCTTTGAATATAAAAACTTGCTTTTTGAATAGAAAAACGCAACAGCCAGACTACATATAAACACTGGCTTATTACCTGGAACAACCAGCCCAGGAAACCAACTCTTTATCTGTAGTAACTGGCCCAGGAAGAAGGCCTGCTCTTACCACTCTCTCTAGTAATAATCTAGGACACCAAATAATAACCCAAAATAGCTAGGACATGATTAATAACTGAGAGCTTCCCTAATTTTTGTCTCCATTTCCAACTTAGGACCAATCAGAGAAACACAAATATGTGCTCCTAACCAATCACAGTGGATGCCCTTCTTCTAGTTAGCTTGCCTACAGCTTCCCCATGCCAACAACTTCTAATCAGGGCATAATTGTCCTCCAATTAAAAAAAACAAAACAAAAAGAGTGTTAAATTATCATCCAGATATGTGACAACTCAGAGAACTCACCTTCTATTTCCTAACAGCTATGTAGCCTGTTCGCATGTCCAGGCCTTTCCATTTAGAGAAAAAGGCACTAATGAGATGCAATTAATATCTTTTAAAAATTATTTTCAGATGATCTCTTTATTTAAATCTAGTAAATTTTGCGTCCCTCTTACCCTTCTGAAATCTGAACTCATCTGTACAAGACCTGACAAAAATTTCTTGACCTTTCTGACACAATACATATTGTTCTGTATTTTGAAATCTCTTGGTATGTCAATAGAAGCCAGGAAAGAGAGTTGGATACTTGTTATTGTCATTCATTTTCCTGTTTAGTTTCATGTGATTTTATTTCCAAATTTAAAAACTAGGAAATATATGGTTAACAAATTCTCTTAAAAATTATTTGAAGTAGATACTGTTCTGATTAAGAACAAAATAAATAACTGCCAATACAGTAAGTGAAGTGAAGTGAAATTCACTCGCTTGTGTCTCTTTGTGATCTCATGGACAATAGAGTCCATGGAATTCTCTAGGCCAAAATACTGGAGTGGGTAGCCATTCTCTTCTCCAGGGAATCTTTCCAAACCAGGAATCAAACCCAGGTTTCCTGCATTGCAAGCAGATTCTTTACTAGCTGAGCCACAAGGGAAGCCTGCCAATACCGTAAAGAAGTTCAAAACAATTAAATAAACCATAGTTCAAAAATAAAGAAAAATAAAAAAATTACCATGAGGCATAAAGCTTAGAGAATAAACTAAACAATGGAAATAAACCTGTAAATTACGTCAACAAATAAAAATCAGTTGAACTCCTTGACTTAATTCGATAAATATTTATTGAAATCTTAGTATATGCCAGGTTTTGTTAGGTCCAAAGAGGTTAGTAGTAAACATGATAGACACAGGACCTCCCCACATGAAATTCAGTTTAGTAGAGAACATATTAAACAAGTAATTATATAAGTGATGTGTGTCATCAAAACAGATGCTCAGGGTGAATTAAGGACATGCCAAGGATTTTCTAAAGAGGTTGGAGAAATCCTTGAACACATTATCACACACCTAAGTTCTTCCTCATCATCACTGGTCAGCTATGCAACATCATATTTAATACTGAAATACCAGAAAGGAACACTTTTAATATACAAAACAAGACAAGGATGACTACTGCAATATTTGTATATATGTTCTCACCAAGACAAAAGGTACAAAAAAAAAGTCAATACTAGTATGGGAAAAAGCAAATAGATGAAGCATTACTTGTTTCAAAGAATTTTAAAAAGATGAAGAGCTCACTAGCATTAACTCAATACATATTTTAGGGAATATATTGTATTTCAAGGACTACATAAAAAATAGACATAACATGGTGAACAATGTTTTCATTCTAGTGAGTGAAGACAGACAAGAAACAATCAGTTTATATTACAGTGAAGACCAGTATAAAGAGTAAAAGTAAAGTTTCATGGTAATAAGAAAGCCAACTAAACACTTCAGTTGTACGTGGATCAGGGAAAGGCTTCTCAGAAGATGTTAGAGCCCTGTAGAGCAAAAATATATAAATGGAAAGATCATTCTAGACACCAGAATTGTTGACTTAGAAATGTAGGAGGCTTGCTTCCCACTGTAAAGAAATTGATGTGGCTGAGACTGGAAAAGAGAAAGAAATCAGCCTTGAAAATTATCATGACTCAATCATAGAAGGCATGATAAAAGGGTTATAAACAGTGAAATGGCATCATCAACTTTAATCTCAGAAATACGTTCAAAAGTTAAAATGCATGTTTAGGAGTTATTTCCATAATCCAGCTGACAAATCTGTGACCACAACTAGAATAGTGGCAATAGGGTTGGAGAAAAAAGCTAGATTCTATAGATAAGGTCAAGGAACTCATGGCCTTGGAGAGGGACAGACAATGAGAAAACAGACTCCATGACAGATGGTGGTACATCCACTAAAACCAGGAACACAGAGGACAAAGGTTGCAAAGGATGTGAAGATGCAAACTGTAAAGGTAAAGATGATAAATTCTGGTTTGGCTATGTTGAGTTTAAGATGCCTGTACAGTGTTTCAACTGGAATGTATGATATGCAATCTAGTGATTAGAAAAAAGCAGAGTGGAGAGGCAGAATTGTGAGTCATCAGTGTATGCAGGAGAAACTAATTCTAGCTCTTTCAGATAGGTATAATTATTTAAGGTAGTAGGTAAGACAATTCCCTTCTCTTCCCACTACTAGTAAACCCAGTGGAACAGAAACATTTTTTAAACATTTTTATTAAGTCATTTATGTTGTATAAGTAGAAGTGATGAACAGGTGACTTTACAGCCTATAATTTAAATATTGGCACAGTTAGCATGAGGTAGGGTTATCTGTACCAGTTGGTTATTCTTTTCTGAGATTTGAGAAGGCTGAATAAATCATTGCGTTTAAGAGTGTGGGATCTTACCATAGAATAATTGTCTCTAGAAACACATGACTGAAAAGATTCCTTCCTATATCTATTAACTGTTAAACATGATCTGAATTTTCTTTAGAGATAGGGAACCAGATTAGCATAACTTGTTTTAAGGATATCGTCACAATTATGTCTTATGAGGAAGGAGGATAACAGTAAGTTGGATACTGTTCAAGGCAAGAAAAACGAGATATTTATGGTCTGTGGCCAATTATTATTAATTCATTTAACAATTTTTTCTAGTGGCTACTGTAAGCCAGGCGCATGGTTAAAAACATAAGATTCCATTTGGGGCTTCTAGAAGCTCATAGTCTATTATTGAAGACTATTATTAGTCTATTATTGAAGACTATTAATAAGTTTATTATTTAAGACTCTTAAAATAGACTTAAGAGTAATAGTTCCCCTTAACTAGTTGCTTCATCAGCTGAAATATAGAGGCACATTTAGTTAATACTAAGAATTTTAATAAGCATGATAGGAAATCAAACTAATGTCAAAGAGCTAAGAGGTCAACTGCCTTCAAAGAAGCAAAAAGTTAATTTAATCAAGATTTCTCTCATTTTGAAACTTTGTCTGGAAAATTTTGAACACTGTCTTGGGCCCCTTTCTCCTTTTAACTGTGGTGCTATTCCTCCTAGGCCTTGCTTTGGGAGACGGTGCTTGACTTGGACGTGGTTTTCCAGGAAGTGGCTGGTGATTTTTACTACATATAAACTCAAGCCAGGAGACCCCTGGGGGCAACCGGTGGTAACTAAGTAACTTAGTGAACACACAGTCTGAGACAGTAGATTCTTTTGGAGGAGGAGGAGGAGGGGGTAAGGGGGCTACAGTGGAAAAGGAAGAGGAGGAGGAAGATGAAGATGAGGAGGACAAAGACGTGGAGGAGGAAGAGGATGGGAGCACGCACTGGAACGGAGGGTTACTGGTTTTCTTCACATAGAGCAGCCAGTCTACAGCCTGGGGCTGTTGGCTTACAGCTTGGTTTTCAGGGGCTACTGTCAGCCAGGTCTTCTTCTCATTAGCTTTCTGAGTGATATCAGATTCTGATGTAGGGAAAATGTTTGCTATCTTCTCCATTCCTTCAAGATTGTCTTCAGGGGCTTCATCAAGCTGATTTTCTTTCACAGGGAGTAAAAAAGTGGTCTCTGGTAGGGAAAGGATAAAAACTATTTTCACCATTATCTCTTTCTCAGGAGTGAGTTCAGGTGTTGGGATGACAAATAGTGTGGCAGCATGGGGGTCTTTCCTTCCTGTAAGATGGCTACATTGAGATTTTATGCAGGAGGCACAGGCTAAACAAACCATATAACTTGATGAAAGGCGGGGACCAGGACGAGGATTTGGTCTTCCCCTCATCCTTCGAAAGAGAATCTGCCTACAGAGATCCCTCTGGATTCTGGTCTCGGAGAGAGAATTGACAATTTTATTTACAACATCATCAGGGACAGTTCCACCTTTAACAATGCAGGGTTGAGTGTAATCTAAAGTCCATGGAATTTCTTTACTGGGTCCTGTCTCTTCATAATGACCAACACTGCTTTTACGCTGGAGTCTGGAGCCCAGTGTTAAAGCAGCTATGTTCCTCATGGAGTACCTGGAGCTTAATATTGATTGACCTGAGACATTTGGTTTGGAATGAGGTGAGGAAAGATCTGTGGCTTTGTGTTTGTCACTTGGTGAAGTGGTGTTCTGCAATCTGGAGTGACACATTGCTGAGCTTGGGGTCCTGAAGTCATGATCAAGTGTTTTGGGCTGGAACAATGACAAACTCTTTGACTGGTGGACAGAGTATGGTAAAGGTGACTTTTTTGGTTTTGAATTGGACAATGGTAATCTCAGAACGCTGGAACTGGACCTCAATACAGGTGGTGTCTCAAATCTGGCATCAGGTAATGATGAGCTCGGAGTCATTTGACTAGGCTCCAAATGATGGGCTTCAGGTGATGTCTGAAACAAGTCATTTATTTGAGATGTAGAGTTGAGTGATGGTGAGCTCAAACATGTTTGATTGTGCTCTAACAAAGATGACCATAGGCTGTCCAATGAAGAGGCTTTCTGAGGCTTGGACTGGGGTAATGCTGAGCTAAAGGCTCTTTGATTAGGCTCCAAAGATGATGATGTCCATAGGTAGTCTGGGGAAGGAGTTTCTTGATGTTTTACAGCATATAGTGATGAACTTGACACTCTTCGAATAGACTTCAGTGAAGGTGATGTCCAGAAAAGATCTAGGGAAGATGTATTCTGAGGTTTAGGAAAGGATAACTGTGAGCTCCAGTCTGTTTGACTGGGCTCTGGTGACAATGTCTTAATGAGATCAAATGAAGATGTGTTCTGAGGTTTAGGGTGGGACAAAGGCGAGCTCATGGCTTTCTTATTAGGCCGCAAGGGAGTTCTCCGCTGGAGGTGTAGTGAAGGTGTCTCCTGATGTTTGGAGTGAGATAATGGTGATTTCAGAACCCTGTTATAGCAGTCCCCTGAAACTGTGTCCTGAGACTTGACAGAGGGCAATTCTGAGCATCTCTGTACCTTCTGGCTAGAGTTCGGTGGAGGTACTACAAGGTTATTACTACGGGATTGTACTCTGACCACAGACTGGTCATTGGGTTGATTTAATTTTTCATCTGTGTATTGACGTCTTAATGAGCTGGTTGCGGCCAGCTGGTAAGAGTGTTCTGATGGCACGAAGTGTTGATCATAATATGCTAGTGGCACCATCTTGTGCTAGTCATAGAGGTCTTTCCGAAAGCAGTTGGCTTGCAGGGATGTTTCGGTAACTGATACGGTCTTTTAGCTGGATTTCATGGACAACAAATACTTCTAAACAAATAACTTAGGAAGTGTCAACCATCTGTCTTGTAACCTTTCTAATTCCTAAATATTATAGGTGCCTCAAAATTGAGGTGTAAATGAGGTTGAAAAAAAATTGTCACCAATTGAGATTCTTCTCTGTCTTCTCTTTAGCTTCCTAGAGTTTTTTCCTCTTGAGGAAATGACACCTGTTAACAAAACAGTGAAGAGGTTTTAGAAGAGGGCCTAATAGGGATATTAATTTTCTCAAACAATTTGTAGTGACAAGAGAACTACTCTGTGTGTAAATTTTGAGTAAAGTTTTCTAAACATTCAGCTGCACATATGTAAAATAGGTAAATATGTTTAATTTATTGGACTGAAAACTAACTAATATACCTAAAATGTATAACAGTGCCCAAGATAGAGGAGATGCTCAGTAATAGGTAATAGCTATTTTGGGTATTCTTTCAATGATTGCTTTAGTTTAAAAAAAAAATTTGAGGTAAATTTATTGCATGAAACAATAGATTCTTAAAGTGAAATGAAAGTTCTTCTTATATGTGAGCAGGCATGCTTAGTCACTCAGTCATGTCCTACTCTACCCCAAAATCTCCAAAACAATTCAAGTACAAAACATAAAAATCAATAAAGTTATTTCTCCTTGTAAAGAAATCATCTTTTCTGCATCTTCTATCTTGGTCCTTAAAATCTAGTCATCTAATTCAATATCTTTGAAATCATCCTGGACAGATTCACCTTCCAAAACCATCTAGATACTAGTATCTATTTATTTTATCTCTTTCATATATTAATTCACCTTTTTTTCCATTCAATTCCACTATTCCTTATACTCTTTTTTCTATTCAATTCCACTTATACTCTAGGCATATCTCATCTAAACTAATATATTTATGTTTATATATCTTTCCCCCATAACCTTTGTCACTCTTTTCCCTCTCCTCTGCCACAAATCCAAAAGCAAACTTTGCTGGTGAGAGACAGTTACTCCTCACCCAAAGAACTTCATTTTGCTTCTGCCTGCATGAATAATAGGGCTTCCTCGTGGCTCAGCAGTCAAGAATCCACCTGCCAATGCAGGATATATGAGTTTGATGCCTGAGTGTAGAAGATCCCCTGAAGAAGGACATGGCAACCCATTCCAGTATTTTTGCTTGGAAAATCCCATGGACAGAGGAACCTGGTGGACTACAGTCCATAGGGTCCCAAAAAGTTGGACACCACTGAACATGCAACATGCATGAACAGTAACAACTAAAGTTACTTGTGATTGCTGGATTTTGTGTGTTGTGTCTTAACATCAATACGTTAAAGAGGGGATGGAACAGTACACCCTACTGCATATATATCACATTCTAACAATCATCTATATAGTAATATAAAGTAACACCACGATCCTGATGTTTGGAAAGATTTCTTAAAACATAAAAAGCTATAACCATTAAAAATTGATAAACTAAAATGAAAAATTCTCAGTCATCAAGAAATGCCATCAAAGAATGTGAAAAATAAATATTTGCAATGCATATATCTGAAAAAGAGAGTCATATTCATTACAACTTCTGCAAGTTACTCAGATGAAATAAGCAATGCAGTTAGAATAACAGGCAAAACATGGAATGAGCACATCACAAAAGAGGACATCCAAATACTAATGCAATATAAAAAGATGTTCAGGATTGTTAGAAACCAGTCAAATGCATATTTAAACTACAGAGAGATACTACTACACATTATCAGAATGTGACTAAAATAATAAGAAAACTTACAAAGCTAATAACTGGTGATTATATAGCTTAATTAGTATGTTATATATATATATATATATATGCACACATACATATGTATATATTATATTCCACTCTTAGATACATCTCAAGAGGCATGCAATGCATGAATATTGGCACCAAAATGCATATCCTAGGATATTCATGGAGTATTATTCCTAATAGCTTCAAACTAGAATTAACTGTCAATCAATAATAGAATATATAAGTAAATTGTGATATATTCATTCAACAAAATACCAAATAACAATGAAAAGTAACAGAAAATCTAGCATCATAGAACTACAAGAATGAATATCACATAAAAAATGCTGATTGAAAAGTATATGCACAAAAACTCATTTGTAATTTTATGTCCTCTTTTGAGATATAAAAGTACAAAATCAGCTCATACTAACTATGGTGTTAATAGTCAGGATAATAATACATGTAGGGGAAGTGGAGATTACAAGGGAACACAAATCTTCCGGGGTGGTGATAATGTCCTGTTCGTTGGCCTGGATGCTGACAGTGTAGGTGAATTCACTTTGTGATAATTGAGCTCTAACATTTACACTATGTGTATTTTTCCATGTTTCCTAACTTCAATACAAGGTTTAAGAATACATAACTTGACGCTAATTTGAAAAGACACATCTGACACAAAATTTCACTGAAAAGTGAAACATTAAAGGATGAACCAAGTTCTGGCACCCAGATGCAATGAAACTTAAAAAAAAATGTGGGGGGAGAAGAATGCAGTGTGGAAATCCTGCTATCATATGGAAAAGAATAAAGAAATTCAAAACAAATGGAACTAACAAGAATTTAAGACAAAGAAAAATTTAAGACAGAGAAAAAGTACATTTCTGAATTTTTTCCACTTTCAAACCTACTCAGCAAATAAAATTCCTGTTTCAAAGAACATGCTTTAACTAAAGCATATAAACATTAAATACAATGCAAGACATTGTGGAGGTTTAAATGAAGCTATAAAGATGGGGAAAAATAATTATAACTTATGAAAGAATTAATTCTCAAATAATTCTTGCTCAAATTCCTTCAGTTGCGTCCTTTCCAACTTTCAATGAAGATATATTTATAATGTTATACAAACTTTGTCAGAGTATAATGAACATAGAAATATAATAAATTTGTTCAGTGAAACTGTTGTATGTAAGTCTGATATTAAAACATAACAAAAATACTTCAAAACTAAAATAAAGTAATAACATATACCATATGCAAAATTCCAAAATAAAACATTTAACATTTCAATAACATAATAATCTGCTAGCACCAACTTGATCTCATTCAAACAATGTAATGGTTTATTATTAGGAAACATTTAATTTGTCTTGCTCATAATTCACAAAAAAAACTCAATATGTGTTCAAAAGTAATTTTATAAAATTCAATGTCCATTTCTCATAAAACTCAGTAAACTACTAAGAAAAAACTAATTAATGAAAAAAAACCTCAAACTGAAATCAAAATCAAATCATTTAGTTGGCACTGAAATATGAGCTATTCCATTATAGATTGATAACAGACAAGCATATCCACTCTCACTAAAAGTGAATATCCACTATCACTGAAAGTGAAAGTGTTAGTTGCTCAGTTGTGTACAACTCTTTGTGACTCCATGGATTGCAGCCCACCAACCTCCTCTCTACATGGAATTCTCCAGGCAAAAATACTGGAGTGGGTAGCCATTTCCTTTTTCAGGGAATCTTCTTACTTAATTAAGTAGAAGAAAGAAAATTATAGAGATTGGAAACTAAATAAGATAGAAACAAGAAAAGCAAGAATATAAAAAGCTGGTTCTGTGAGATCAATGAAATAGAAAATATTTAACCAGATATATCAGGGGAAGAAAATGATGTAGATTACAAATATCAGGAATGAGAGAGCTGGCATTACTATGGACTCTGTGCTGTGCTATGCTTAGTCAAGTCCGACTCTTTGCGACCCCGTGGACTGTAGGCTGCCAGGCTCCTCTGTCCATGGGGATTCTCCAGGCAAGAATACTGGAGTGGGTTGCTGTGCTCCCCTTCAGGGGATCTTCCCAACCAAGGGATCAAACCCAAGTCTCCCGCATTGCAGGTGGATTCTTTACCCTCTGAGCCACCAGGGATGCCCACTATGGACTCTGCAGATATCTAAAAAGATAAGAAGATATTTCTGTGAATAATATTACACCAATATAGTAGATAACTCAGAGGAAAGGGGCATATTTCGTGAAAGGTGAAAATTGCCAAAGCTCACTCAAGAATAAGTGGAAAACTTGAAGATCCCTATATCTACTAAATAAATTGAATTGGATCTTAAAACTTCCCCACAAAGAAAACACAAGACCCTGGTGGCTTCACTGGTGCCTTCCACAAAACATTTAAGAAAAAGAATACCAATTCTGCAAACACTCTTCCAGAAAATTAAAAGGGAACAATTTTTTCCCAACTCATTTTGCAAGCTAGCTATTACCTGATACCAAATTCAAACAAAAACATTATTAGATTTTTAAAAACTGCAGACCACCATTCTTCATATAGATGGCAAGATTTCCAAACAAAATTTTATCAGGTCAAAAAGATAATACACTTTTCAAAATCCATGAACTCAATCTTATCATGAAAAGACATTTTACAAGCCCAAATTGAGGAAAATTCTACAAAATATTTCACCAGCAGTTTTCAAATGTGCCAACGTCAAGAAAAACAAGGAAAGACAGAGGAATTATCACATACTAGAGAAATATGAATATAAAGATTAAAGGCAACTTGGTATCCTGACCTGGATCCTGGGTCAGCAAGAAGATATTAAAGAAAAAACTGGAGAAGTTCTATTATATTAAAACCTGTAGTTCAGTTAATAGTATTATACCAATGTTAATTTCTTTGTTTTGATAAATATGCCATGATTATGTAACATGTTAACACTACCAAAACCTAAGTAAAGAGTTGAAATGCAAAGGAGCTAGAATACACAAAATAACTTTGAAAAAGAAAAAAGTTGGAAGGACAACATTAACTGATTTCAAGACATTAAAAAAACAACAATAGTCAAAACTGTCTGGTATTGGCACGTGTGTGTGTGTCTGTGTGTGTGTGTGTGTGTGGAGTTGCTCAGTCGTGTCTGACTCTTTGCGATCCCATGGACTGTAGCCTACCAGGCTCCTCCATCCATGGGGTTTTCCAGGCAATAGTACTGGAGTGGGCTGCCATTTCCTTCTCCAGGGGATCTTCCCGACCTAGGGATCGAACCTGGGTCTCCCACATTGTAGACAGATGCTTTACCGTCTGAGCCACCAGGGAAGACAAATGGATCAAGGGAAGAGAATAGAAAGTTCAGAAATAGACCCACACATATATAGATAGCTGATTTTTGAAAAAGTGTAAAGATAATCTAGTGGAGAATAACACTTTCAAGTGACATTGTAATAACTAGGTATATGCAACTGCAAAAAATAAACTTTGGTTCATACCTTACATTACACACAAAAATCAATTCATAAAGGGATCATAGATCTAACATAAAACCTAAAACTACAAAAGCTCTGGAAAAAAGTCACAGGAGAAAATCTTTGTGATCTTGGCATAGATTTTTAAATGTGTCACCAAAAATAAAATTAATAGAAGAACAAGTGAATAAATCGAATTTCACCATATTAAAAGCTTCTGCTATTTATAAGACACTGTTAAGAAAATAAAAAGACAAATCATAAACTTAGGGAAATATTTGCATTTATTGTTATTAAGAGTTTATAGAGAGAGCTTAAGAAAACAAACAATCCAATAAAAACTGAGTAAAATACGTGGACAGCTTTCCAAAGATGATATGTGAATGGGAAATAAGCACACAAAAAGATATTCAACATTATTATTCATTGACTTCCCTGGTGGCTCAGATGGTAAAGTGTCTGCCTACAATGCAGGAGAGACCCGGGTTCAATCCCTGGGTCAGGAAGATAGAGAAAATGGAACTCTCATACATACACTGCTGGCTAAAATATATAATAAATCAAGAAGTTTGGGACAAGACTGACTTTTTTTTTTTTTGTTAAGCAAAATATCCATGTATCATATAATCCAGCCAGTCTAACTCTAGGATTTACCCAAAAAGCAAGCATACGCCATGAAAAGACTTACAGAAATATGCTCACTGAAGCTTTAGTTTAACAGTCCAAACTGGAAATAACCTAATGATCATTAGCAGGTGAATGGATTAACAAATTGTGGTAAATCCTTTTATCAGTATACTACTACCATCAATCTCAGCAAGTTTATCTGCAGATGAGTATTTAGGAACAAGATGTTCACAAACTGATAGACAAAAGAATTGATATAAAACAAAAATAGATCCATGAGCCAACCTCTCAAATGTAACACCCTCCAAAACAAAAAGAGTACAGTGAGGCAAATGCTTTGTATTCTCAGTAAACCATCAAAAAAGAAATAAATTCTCTCTCCAGGAAACTTATATAATAAAAACATATTGCATAGATTCCTTAAAAATTGATGAAGATGTGTTTAGCATTAAAAATATTCAGTATTCTTACTGTGTGTATAGATTAATTTTCTAAAAATTTCCACTTGAGTTAATACTTCGAATATGTAATATATAATCTTTATTTTTGTTTTTGGCCTGAAGTAACCTAGCATTGTTTTTTAATCTGCTCAATTGCTTGGTCTGTTTAAACCAAATTGATTCCTGCCTGCCAAACTCACAAGGCCTGTGTTAAAATTTTTACAATCAAAGAGATTTGAATTTAGAGAATTTTGTGGAAGTCAAGTATTAATGCACCAAATTCTGAGTAAGGGTCGATCAGTCAAAAAGGGTAATCCTCTTCTGGGAAACAATTGCATGTACAGAAGGCTCAGATGTACAGAAGACTTCAGAAGAAACCTCTGTAATCTGAGGCTTATCACTAGCCTGCCCTGAGTACATGGCATTTCCACCTTGTTGAGCTCAGACATTCAGCTTTCATCTTCTCCCATATGTAAACCCATGAGAAAATCTCTCAGATTTATACTTCAAGGCTACCTTCTCTGAACTCTTTTTATCGTTCATGGTCACCAATATACATATTTTTGTTTTTGAAAATGCCTCTTACCAAGAAAAGTTTCAGGAACACTAAAAATCTAGCTATTTCAATGATTCTTAGAGCAACTCTCTCGCCAGGCAATTTTGTAGGATATATGTTGCCTTCATTCCCTATGAAGAAAAGTAATCAAGAGGAGACTATGTTCTAGTGCACAGAACATAGTGCACTAGAAAAAATAAATAAATATATTTACTTATTAAAAATACATATAATTAAGTATAATTGCTACTATTTCTGCAGTTCTCTATTCCATAAAAACTGTGACCAAATTCTGCCATTTTTAACCTTCAATCAAGTTGTCAGTCAACAGGGACCTGTTAGTGGAGTCTACCCATGAGTTCTACAGGAATTCATCCAGAAGACAAATATCACTGCCACACGGCTGCATGCCATGCTATCTATTCTCTGTCTCCATCTCTCAGACAAGTTCTAGAACCACCGGTCTGGTGTGTCAGTGTGTAACTAAGTCAGCCTAGATTGGGCCCATGAGATACATTAGATATGTTCAAGAGGCTACAGAATAATAAGCTCTGTAAAAATACATTAATTTTCATGTTTCTATATGTCTTTTGCTGTTGTTATAATTTCAGAAAAATTTGCTCAGGAACAATGTTAAAACATCAACCTTACATATTTTAACAGAATAAAAGTGTCCTACCTACCCTCTCCCCCCATGACAAGAGCATAGGGTGCAAAAAATCTAAACCTGGTATGAAAGCGGGAGAGGCTGGAGAGTAGAGGTGGACAGTGGATTACTGGGCATGGAGTGAATCAAGACAATTTGCTAGGATTCATCCATTCCCACCCACAGTATTCAAATTGTCATCACATTCCTAGAAAATATCTCTTTGCAGTCCATTCAGAAAAGCACCATGGAGACACACACATGAATAGCTTTCCTGAAATGTTTAATGGCATAGAAGAAAGAAGAGGGAATTTAATTCAATGAAATACTTTAAAGCCAGTATGATAGCTATAAAAGTATAAAGATTACTAAGGCTTTAGTAAAGGGGCTTCCAAGGTGGCGCTAGTGGTAAAGAACCCGCCTTCTTCAGGAAACTCAAACAGGGACTCTGTATCAACCTAGAGGGGTGGGATGGGGAGGGAGATGGGAGGGAGTTTCAAAAGGGAGGGGATATATGTATACCTATGGCTGATTCACTTTGAGGTTTGACAGAAAACAGCAAAATTCTATAAAGCAATTATCCTTCAATAAAAAAATAAATTAAAAAAAAAAAAAAGAACCCTCCTTCTAATGCAGGAGACATAAGAGACTTGAGTTTGATCACTGGGTTGGGAAGATCCCTTGGAGGAGGGCTTGCAACCCACTCCAGTATTCTTGCCTAGGGAATCCCGTGGACAGAGGAGCCTGGCAGGCTATAGTCCATGGGATCACACAGAGTCAGACACAACTAAAGCTTCTTAGCATGCATGCACACATGGAGCCTAAAAGAAGAGGGAGTAAGTCAGGTGCAGATATAAAACAAAACTGACAACACATGGCAAAATGAAGAAAGTACTCTGGAAAATGAAGAATAAAGATAATGTTAGGAATTAAAGTGGTAGAGTAGGAAAGATTGCAGAGCTTAATATATAAGAACCTTTGAGTGACTTACTTGGAAGGAAGAAGCAGAAGGCTGAGGAAGAGAAGAGGAGATGAAAACAGGGGTGAAAAGAGAAGCAAATGTGAAAGGAAATTTATTTATAAGTCCAAAAAATAATATTGAGTGGCACTGAATAGAATTAAATTATAAAAGAATTTCAAGAGTTTTGACTGATAAATTCTTGAGTTCACAGAAGACTTGTTTGAGAACCTGGCTCTAAAAGAGTAATGTGTGTGAAAAGGAACCATTACCATCAGCCTGACTTTAAGGAACTTGACTGTGAAGAGTTAAGCACAGTTGAAAAATGTCATCTTTACAGGAAGTCTGGTTGATGTTAAAATAGAGAAAAGCTCAACTATGTTGGTATACAGAAGAAAAAGAATCACAGAGGTAAAGTCCTGACATGTCACATAGTCTGGAGACAGGAGGATTATTTGGACAATGGAAAACCTTCTATGTCCATCACTGGAAAGACTGATAATGAAGCTGAAGCTGAAGCTGCAATACTTTGCCCACATGGTGCAAAGAGCTGACTCATTGGAAGAGACTCTAAGGCTGGGAAAGAATGAAGGCAGGAGGAGAAAGGGGTGACAGAGGATGAGATGGTTGGATGGAAAAACCAACTCAATGGACATGAGTTGGAGCAAACTCCGGAGATAGTGAAGGACAAGGAAGCCTGGTATGCTGCAGTCCATGGGGTTGCAGAGGCGGATACCGCTTAGTGACTAAACAACATCGAACAAATTCAGGAGTTAAAAGAAAAAAAAAGACACTCTCCGAAAAAAAAGAAAAATTTTCCTTTTTTCTGATCTATGACATATACTAAAAAGGATGAAGGAAGGAAGGCAGAGGGTAAGTCCAAAAGAAAATTCTCTTTGTGGGGTACTTTTGGGAAATACATAGTTTGTCAATGTCTGAATACCACCCACCAGTCAAAAGAGCAGAGAGGGCACTGTACTAGAAATATGCATAAGCAAAATTACATATACCTTTCTCAAAATCATAAACAAAATCATTTATAGTCATACATCCAGCTCAATTCTCCCTGACTTACAAAGTGTTGTTGGTGTTGTTCGGTTGCCCAGTCATGTTCTACTCTTTGAGACCCCATGGACTGCAGCACTCCAGGCCTCCCTGTCCCTCACCATCTCCCAAAGTTTGTCCGAGTTCATGTTCATTACATCCATGATGTCATCCAGCCATCTCATCCCATGATGCTCTCTTATCCTTCGGCCCTCAATCTTTCCCAGTATCAAGGACTTTTCCAATGAGTCATCTGTGTTCATCAGATGACCAAAATACTGGAGCTTCAGTTTCAGCATCAATCCTTCCAGAGAATATTCAGGGTTGATCTCCCTTAAAATTGACTGGCTTGACTCCTTGCTGTCCAAGGCACTTTCAGGAGCTTTCACCAGCACCACAGTTTGAAGGCATCAATTCTTTGACGTTCTGCCTTCTTTACAGTACAGCTCTCACAACCATACGTGACCCCTGCGAAGAGAAGAGCCTTGACTCTACAGATCTTTGTCAGCAGAGTAAAGTCTCTGCTTTTCAACACACTGTCTAGGTTTGTCATCGCTTTCCTGCCAAGAAGCAATCGTCTTCTGATTTCATGGCTTCAGTCACCGTCTGCAGTGATTTTAGAGTCCAAGAAGAGGAAATCTGTCACTACTTTCACTTTTTCCTGTTTTATTTGCCATGAAGTAATGGGGGCAGATGCCATGACCTTAGGTTTTTAAAAATTTAGTCCTAAGCTGGCTCTTTCACTCCCTGTCTTCACCCACATCATGAGGCTGTTTGTTCCTCTTCATTTTCTGCCATTAAAGTGGTATCATCTGCATATCTGAGGTTGTTGATGTTTCTCCCACCTATCTTGATTCCAGCTTGGCATTTCTCATGATGTGCTCAGCGTATAGGTTAAACAAACAAGGTGACAGCAGACAGCCCTGTAGTTTTCCTTTCTCAATCTTGAGCCAATCAGTTGTTCCACACAGGGTTCTATCTGTTGCTTCTGGACCTGCATACAGATTTCTCAGAAGACAGGTAAAATGGTCTGGTATTCCCATTTCTCTAAGAACTTTCCACAGTTTGTCATTATCTACACAAAGACTTTAGTCGATGAAACAGAGTTAGATGTTTTTCTGAATTTCCCTTGCTTTCTGTATAATCCAGCAAATGTTGACAATTTGATCTCTAGCTCCTCTTCCTTTTCTAAATCCAGCTTGGAAATCTGGAAGTTCTTAGTTCACATAATGCTGAAGCCTAGCATGCAAAATTTTAAGCATGACCTGACTAGCATGAGCAATGAGTGCAACTGTCTCATGGTTAGCACATTCTTTGGTACTACGCTTCTTGGGAATTGGGATAAGAACTGACCTTTTCCAGTTCTGTGGCCACTGCTGGGTCTTCCAGATTTGCTGACACAATAAATGAAAAACCTTGATGGCATCCTCATTTAGGGATCTGAATAGTTCTGCTGGAATTTCATCACGTCCACTAGCTTTATTAACACCAGTACTTCTTAAGGCCCACTTAGAACTCCAGAATGTCTGGCTCTGGGTGACTAACCACACCTTGAAGTAATCCGGTTCATTAAGGTCTATTTTTTATACAGTTCTTCTTTGTGTTCTTTCCATTTCTTCTGATCTCTTCAGCTTCTACTGGGCCTCTACCATTTATATCCTTTATGGTACCCACCTTTGGATGGAATGCTCCCTTGATGTTTCCAATTTGCCTAAAGAGATCTCTAGTCTTTCCCCTTTTGTTGTTTTCTTCTACTATTAAGCACTGTTCATTAAGAAGGCCTTCTTGTTTCTCCTAGCTATTCCTTGGAACTCTGTGTTTAACTGGATGTATCTTTCCCTCTCCCTTGCTTTTTGGCTCTCTTCATTCTTCTGCTGTTTGTAAAGCTTCCTCAAATAATCACTCTCTTGCTTTTCTTTTTCTCTGGGATGGTTTTGTTCACCACCTCCTGTACAATTGTATAGTATACCTACAAAGTAGTGAGTGTCAGTTTATACATCAGAAACTATTTCACATCATTTGGTTTGCCAGGCAAATCCTAAGCCTGCTGAAATCTTCCAAGTTTATATATAAGGTTGCAGGTTCCCTGTGCATAGAAGAACACCTCATGTTCACAAAAGCTGGAGTTCAATATGTCTTTGTATGAAGGCAGTGTGTAGATGAGAGAACCTTAGTATTGTTACACAAAAACAGTAAATCCGAAGGGCGTCACTTTTCAGTTCCATCCTGCAATTCCATACGTATCAAAACCTAATGTCATAAACAAAAAGGATTCTCCATATACTTTGAGAGAAACTAGGAGATTTAATCTTTCAGTTTTGTTTCTTAATTGGGTAGCACAAGGTCAACTAGGATCTAGAGACTGTCTTCAATAAGCAATAATTGGCTTAGATATAAATAAAGATGTAAAGACATAGATATAGACAACCCCAGGTGGCTCAGTGGTAAAGAAACCTCCTGCCCAGCTGGAGATGCAGGTTTGATCCCTGGGTCAGGAAGATTCTCTAGAGAAATAGAAACCCACTCCAGTATTCTTGCCTGGGAAATCCCATGGTCGGAGAAGCCTGGCATGGGTTGCAAGAGAGTTGGACACGAATGAGTGACTAAAAAATCTGTTGCAAGGGGCGTCCCAGATGGCCCTGGTGTTAAGGAACCTGCCTGCCAGTGCAGGAGACGTAAGAGACCTGGGTTCGATCCCTGGGCTGGGACAATCCCCTGGAGGAGGGCATGGCAACCCACTCCAGTACTCTTGCCTGGAGAATCCCATGGACAGAGGAGCCTGGTGGGCCACAGTCCATACGGTCGCAAAGAGTCAGATATGCTCACATAAAATCTGTTGCAAGAGTATCCTCAAATAAATCCTCTTTGTTCTGTTTTGTGTAGGAACCCAGGGTTTCTTGAGGTATATGTATTACCCAGGATCTCAAGATCACAAATGTAAAACAATGTCCAAATTCTGGGATGTTTAAGAGGACAGTTCTATCCTATCCAACTCATATCCTTCCTAATAAATCCCAACAATCTCCCAATCCCCTTCACCATACATTTTCCACTGGTGCTGGTTTAGTTGCTAAGTAGTGTCCGACTCTTTGCGACCCCATGGACTGTAGCCTACCAGGCTCCTCCCGCCATGGGATTCTCCAGGCAAGAATACTGGAGTGGGCTGCCATTTCCTTTTCCAGGGGATCTTCCCGACCCAGGAATTGAAGCCGGGTCTCCTGCATTGCAGGCAGATTCTTTACTGACTGAGCTAAGAGGAAAGCACAGAGACTACATTTTCCAGAGACACTAGAAAATGTGTAAATCGACCAGATGACATTTCAGTTTCAGAGATTACTTCAAACATCATTCTTCTTCTGTACATTTGAAATTAAATTTAACTTTTAGAAAGCAACTGGATTACGCACTCTTTGGGATCATCTACTTAGTCAAGAAACTAACTTCTGGTCAGTTAATCTATGACAAAAGCAGCAAAAAATATACAATGGAGAAAAGACAGTCTCCTCAGTAAACGGTGCTAGGAAAATGGACAGCTACATGTTAAAGAATGAAATTATAATATTCTGTAACACCATATAAAAAATCCAGTATGAATTAAAAACCTAAATGTAAGACTGAATATTATAAAACTCTTAGAGGAAAACACAGGTGAAACACTCTTTGACATAATTCATGACAGTATTTCTTGATCCATCTCCTAGAGTAATGGAAATAAAATTTTTAAATTAACCAATGGGACCTTATTAGATTTATTAAGATTTTGCACAGCAAACTGTAAACAAAATGAAAAGACAACCCTTAGAATGGGAGAAAATATTTGTAAAATAATGCTACTGACAAGGGCTTAATTTCCAAAACACACAAACAAGTCATACAGTTTAATATAAAAAAAAAAAAACAAAACACTAAACTACTCAATCAAAAAATGGGCAGAAGACCTAAATAGACATTTCAAAGAAGACATACAGATGGCCAACAAGCATATGAAAAGATGCTCAATACTTCCAGTTACTAAAGAAATGCCAATCAAAACTACTATGAGATATCACATCATACCAGTCAGAATGGCCATCATTAAAAAGACTACAATTAACAGACGTTGGAGATGGGGTGGAGAAAACAGAACTCTCCCACACTTTTGCTGGGAATGTAAGTTGGTGCAACCACTATGGAAAACAATACAGAGGTTCCTTAAAAAACTAAAAAGAGAGGAACCATATGATCCTGCAACCCCCCTCCTGGGCACATATCTGGAGAAAATTGTACTTTGAAAAGATAGGTGTACCCCAATGCCCATAGCAGCACTATTTACAATAACCAAGACATGTCAGCAACCTGTGTCCATCGACAGATGAATGGATAAAGAAGATGCAGTATATATACACAGTTCAGTTCAGTCACTCAGTCGTGTCTGACTCTGCGATGCCATGAACAGCAGCACGCAAGGCCTCCCTGTCCATCACCACCTCCCGGAGTTTACCCAAACTCATGTCCATTGAGTCAGTGATGCCATCCAACCATCTCATCCTCTGACGTCCCCTTCTCCTCCTGCCTTCAATCTTTCCCAACATCAGGGTCTTTTCAAATGAGTCAGCTCTTCACATCAGGTGGCCAAAATATTGGAGTTTCAGCTTCAGCATCAGTTCTTCCAATGAACACTCAGGACTGATTTCCTCCAGGATGAACTGGTTGGATCTCCTCACAGTCCAAGGGCCTCTCAACAGTCTTCTCCAACACCACAATTCAAAAGCATCAATTCTTCTGCACTCAGTCCTCCTTATGGTCCAACTCTCGCATCCATACATGACTACTGGAAAACCATAGCCTTGACTAGATGGACCTTTGTTGACCAAGTAATGTCTCTGCTTTTTAATATGCTGTCTAGGTTGGTCATAACTTTCCTTCAAGGAGTAAGTGTCTTTTAATTTCATGGCTGCAATCACTATCTGCAGTGATTTTGGTGCCCCCCAAAATAAAGTCAGCCACTGTTTCCACTGTTTCCCCATCTATTTGCCATGAAGTGATGGGACTGGATGCCATGATCTTAGTTTTCTGAATGTTGAGCTTAAGCTAACTTTTTCACTCTCCTCTTTCATCAAGAGGCTCTTCTTCACTTTCTGCCATAAGGATGGTGTCATCTGCATATATGAGGTTATTAATATATGCACAATGGATTATTTATTACTTATTCATAAAAATGAATAAAATAATGTCATTTGCAGCAACATGGATGGACCTAGTGATTACTATATTAAGTGAAATAAGTCAGACAAAGATAATAAGTCAGGTAAGATATGATATCACTTATGTGTGAAATCCAAAAAAATAATGATATAAATGAATTATTTACAAAACAGAAACAGACTCACAGACATAGAAAACAAATTTATGGTTACCAAAGAGAATTGTGGGGCATGAAGATAGAGGGGAGATTAATTAGGAGTTTGGGGTCTGTGTATTCAAAAATCAACCAGATAATTCAACATTAAGATCACATCACTATTGGCTTATCTATCAGTTTTATTTTGGAGTCAAATATTAGTTTGAGTTGAGATAGGAGCTACTTCTTCAAAGTCAATAAATATTTATGTATTAATTGTGCAATAGCAATATTTCTAGTGACTGAATGAAACACAGTTCAATATGTTATATATATATACATATACTATATTATATGGCTAAAATTTGCATAAACATTTCTCCCTTTTTAATGAAGTCACAGTTTAAAAGTATATGGAACAACCTAAACATCTTGACTTTACAAAAATTGAAGCTATCTATGATAATGAAACAGTGGATCAAGTTTTCATAAGATCAAACATTTGTGCAAGCAACTTTCTTCCTGGAAATGGTCACTAGGTTTAAAACAGCAATGACAATAATGTAAGGGAAATGTGATATACAGGTCTCTAGAAAGCAGCTGTGCAAACAAAGGGAAGAACTTTATGGAAAACCATGACACATTAAGAGACCTGTTGATTACATTTCATGTCTAATTCAAGAAATTTTGCTTAAACAAAATCAAAAACATAACCTCAAATGGATAATTTAGCAGGTTACACACTGCCTTCATATTGCTTGATTCATGTTTTTCACTTGACAGAACACCCTTTGCAGTCTGTATCTAAAATGATTAGATTTCAGTAATGCAGATTTTGTACCAAATGCATTAAACTAGACACATACACATAACATTCCTGTATCTTTGTGTATTTGAAAAATAGGATAATGTTTACCATTTTAAGAATGAAATAGGATATTTTAAAATATCGTACTTGGCAAGTAGCTAGCAATATTAATCTTCTTTTCCAAATCCAAGAGAATAGTTTTCTCATCAAGACAACATACTGAAATATTGCCATGATGACAGGTAACATTTTAGTATCCTGTAACTTACCACATTTGAGTAATGCCTAACCTTTTGCTTATCAGAAAATGAGTTTATAGAACTTCTTGAAATAAACTATTATTAATGCCTTCAGCATTAATTTTTTTCACTAGTTTAGATCACTTCTTAAAAGATCTTCTATAAAAGATAAATTTAAATCTTCTATGCCCTTGATTTTATAATTAAAAGATATTTATCTGAGTTCTAGTGTTTTCTCTGATATCCCTTCAAATAATCTTCAGAAAAACAAATTATAAACAAAGATAAATCAATTTTTGATTATCTTATTTAATTAATACTGTCATTTTAAATGTATAAATTTAAAAATCCTTCTATAAGAGACAATTCTTCAATATTTCCCTTGAAGACATTATCTGATACTACAAAAGGAATTTTGCTATCCATTTTTACTAAAGCATTACACTGAAAGGACAAACAAAAGTGAAAAATCTATTTAAACCTTCGTATCACAAATATCTCAAATCATGATGATTCCATTAACCCTTAACTATTTCCTAATCCTCTACTTTTCAAATATTTCTAGTCATAGAAAAAGGGGGAATAGCAAATGAGGTAATATTGAAATAATAGTAACTAAGAATAATAACTGAGAACATTTACATTATTCATTTTCCTTTTTACAGTAACTTGTTAATGCTCTACAATCTTTTCAGTAGATATTAATAATAACTGCATTTTTTTAATGAACAAGGATCCTGCCCTGTGGGACACACACACTGGGTTTGCCTTCATGATTTTTCTCTTCAAAGGTGGATAAGAAATATCCTTTTCAGTCTTTCCCTTGGATATAGAAGGCCATTTCTGTTTCTCTTTCTTTAAAGGATAAATAACCTTCTGAATCATCATCTCCTCTCGGCTGACTGCTGCCAGCATCTGTTTTCAGTCATCCGCTACATACCTTCTAAGACTTTTCTCTTCATCTTTCTGACCTTCTCTCTCTGACCCAAATCTCTACACCTCTTTTCTCAATTTGCACTCATTTTTCCTAACTCCTACACCCTTCTTATAGTTTATATCAAGCTCATTGTTTTTATATGTTCCTCACTTATAATACCATCAAAAATTGGTATGTCAACAATTTTAAGTATTTGAGGTAAAATCCAGACGTTTGTATTGAACAGCAGTGCCAAACACCAGAGACTGAAGTATAGAAAGGTGGGGTGGGGGGAGGAAACAGACACTTAATATAAACAATATGTTTACAAATCTTTACGTAGTGGGTGAAATATTTTTTAACTCATATAGCTAGACAGAATACTGAATGTGTGTGAGAAATAAAAAGCATTAAAATTATTGTTTGAAAAATCATGTTTCTATATTGTTTCCACAACTTCAGCTGGATTTACCGAGTGTACAATTGTATTTTAGTTTTATTATTAAAAAGCAGACTTAATATTACTTCTATTTTTTAAACCAACAGAAGGATTGGTTATGAAAGCAATTAACCTAGAACATAGCTTATTTATATTATGAAAAAAATCTCAATTTTCTAATTAATTAATCATAATATATGATCATTGATTGCACACAGGTTTCTTTATACTAAGAAACGTAACAGGACTTGAAAAGAACTCATTATGTTCAGGAAGAAAATTATGCATCAAGAATAAAAATTTTTATAGTTTACATGTGGTATGTTAAAAAAATCTAGGTTAGATAAACCAATATTACAGCCTCAATTTTTCTGTTTTCTAGCTCTGTGATCTTAAGCTTACTATATAAATTCTGTACAGTTTCTTCATATGTAAAATAAAGACAACAGTAGTGCATATGTCATATCTTTTGTATGAAGAACAAATGTAAAATGCAGTTAAAAGTACTTGGCATAATGTCTAATTAAAGCATATATAATCAAAATATCATTATTATAAAATAATTACCACTGCCACATTAGATAGTTGAAACTCAAATTATGTAAATACCTCTCTCAGAACACTTTATAATTGGTTTGTATTTGTATGTGTTTGTCTATGGGAACCTCTGATGGCTTCCTTTAATTATTTAAGTGTATAAGAAATGGTATATTGAGATATATGTGTGAATACTCCAAGTATTTCAGAGATCAAACAGAAATCAACAGGACCTAATTAATGGGTATGTGTGTGCATGTATGTATCCTGTATGTAAGAATGTGTGTGTGCATGTGTGTGCATGCTCAGTCATGTCTGACCCTTTGCAAACCCGTGGACTATAGCCCACCAGGCTCCTCTGTCCATATGATTTCCCAGACAATACTACTGGAGTGGGTTGCGAGATCCTTCTCTGGAGGATCCTCCCAACCCAGTGATCAAGCCTGCCTCCCATGCATCTCCTGCACCGGCAGATGGACATTTTTTTTTTTACCACTGAGCTACCAGAGAGCCCCAAACATCAACAACATATCTTAATCTAGCATGGTATGTGTACATAAGCTATGTGGATCTTTGGCTTCCAAATATGTTGTTGACTTTCTTGCATAGCTATTTCACTTTTAAATTTTCCCAAGAACTGATAATTATTAAAATCTCACAAATTACTATACTTTTTTTTAACTTGCCTTAGTCTTGTTTCTGTTTTAAGCAAGATGGTCTTTTTAAACTGCTATTTCTACTACATTTTATTAAGATGATAACAAAGTGCTAACCTTTGGATGCAGAAAACTCCTGTAAAAACAGAGGCACGTGCTGATATTTCATTCTAATTGTTGTACTTGGATCATGGATTTGGATAGAAATAAAGTCCAGGTGTAGAGAACTGGTTCACAATGAATGAAAAAGGAAGACCTTACATTCAAATCAGAACTATTATATCTAGATGTAGGAAGATAATTTCACAATAAGTTTAAGGCAGTTCTATTTAGCTAAAGAGAAAAATGGTGTTCTCCATCTAAAAGATTATATTCCAATACACTCAGATTTTTTAAATGTAGAAGAATGTTCAGCAAAATATCAGGATATTGAAACTGAAGAATCTGACTGAAAAAAAAAAAAAAAACACTCTACCCTTTATATCCCAGCATATATAATCAATTATGAAAATGCACTTTTCTATTGCTTTTTTTCTTCATACAACAGCTGAAGGAAGAAATAGCCTCAAAATCAGTTAAAGTAGGAAACCAAGAAACATTCCATTTAATCCTTGTGTTTCTTTATTTTTCTTCCCACAGTAATAAAATATCCCTCTCTGCAGAAGCTAAATTATTTGAATAGAAATGTGAAGTAGGCAAGTTTCAGACACCCTTATATCTTCCAAACCCAGATCATGAATAACAACAAACTTTAATCATTTTCTTGGCAAGAGATATAAAACTAAGCTGGTGTATATATCTTAAAAAAAAAAAAACAGGTTTACACTTTTCTGATGTCGTGTGATTAGCTAATAGAAGTTCCTTTTGCTATATAATGCACTGTTCTTTCCCTGAAGGACTCATAAACTTCTCTAGGCAACACCTAGTTAAATCGGGCATTTATTAAATTTCACTATCCTTTTAATTCACCTTTGAACTCTTGGAACAGATTATTAAATGAGGCAGCCAGAGTTCCCTTTTGCACCTGCAAATAACAATTGACTCTACAATTAAGGAACATTTCATCTCTTTTGAAATTCAAATAATGGCATTAAAACAGAGTGTAATATTTTTATCTGCATCTGGTCAGGCTATTTCCTGGCATTTGGGATGAGGTAACAGGATGACTACATAAAAATGTTACATAAAGATGCTGAGATAATCTCTAGGTGACTTCAGAAATGCAGACATCTTCTGGACATTAAGAGTATACAGTATCAAAACAGACCACACATCTCTAAAGCCACTTTAAAGGGCAGGACATAGCGGGAGGGAGAAGAGAAAATGATATACTTTTTTGTTTCTACATGGAAACAAAAAAAATTAAAACTAAATCAACATTAATATTTAACTTGGATGAAAAATATTAAGGAAAATAGATTTTTAGCAGTCTTAGAGATTATTATCCAAAAAGACTTAAAATATTTAGTACAATTTACCCTTCCCCAAATAGTCATATACCCTTTTCTCATACCCACTTTCATAAGAATATTCTCTGGAGCAGTTTTCATTTCTTATCTACCAGAGCTTATGTAGACATTTCCAAAGTCTCTCTCACACAACTCCTCTTTGAAATTTGAAGACTATATTCAGTATCTGTATTACTTTCATTATCTGTATTCATCTCTAACAGGGTATTGTGTGTTACTAACTACTCAATTCTTACTACTATTGAACTCTTTCTCAGTTAATCTAAAAAGGATATTAAAATCCTTAACTCCAACTAAAACTTTTCTAAATTTCATCATTTTTTGAAAGAGTTCTTTGCCACTATCATTTCCTGCATTCACATATTCCTGAATTCAAAATCAAAAATATGAAACAGACAATAAAGTATTAACAAAGAACTAAAATGAATTTGCAATACCCTTGTAATTTCATAAATTTTAGAGTTGCAAGAAATCTCAAATATTTAGCTCAATCTTACCATCTATGGATGAGGAAACTAAACCCCACAGAGATTAAAAAGCTTGTCTATGATCATCCATCTCATGACTAGCAACAAGCCTCTGCCAAAATGTGTGCTTGACTGCGCATATGCCCCTTCACCAAAATCACATGTATCCTGACTCACCTCACCCCAGGCTCTTCAAAGCAGTTCCTCAGAGCTATCTGAGTTGCTTAATGGAATCAGCATTTCCCAAGACTGCCCTGGTGGAATTATTTCCTGTTATCTCTCAAAACTGTCCCAGTTTAAAAAGTAAATCATAAGGTCTAAAGAAGCTGTGGTATATGTACATGTATATAATAGAGTATTATTTAGCTATGAAAAGGAATGTATTTGAGTCAGTTCTAATAAGGAGGATGAACCTAGAACCTATTACACAAAATGAAACAAGTCAGAAAGAGAAAAACAAATATCATATATTAACACATATATATGGAATCTAGACAGATGGTACAGATGAACCTATTTTCAGGGCAGCAACAGAGATACAGACATAGAGAACAGACTTATGGACAAGGAGTGGAGGAGGAGAGGGTGGGATGAAGGGAGAGCGTAACATGGAAACATATACACCACCATATGTAAAATAGATAGCCAATGGGGAATTGGCTGTATGACTCAGGGAACTCAAACCAGGGCTCTGTGACAACCTGGAGCGCGCCCCCTCCGCATAGTGTGGGAGGTGGGAGGGAGATTCAAGAGGAAGAACACATATGTATACCAATGGCTGATTCATGTCAACATATGGCAGAAACCAACACAATATTGTAAATCAATTAAAAATACATTTAAAACAAACAAAAAAAACAAACAAAAAATAAATCATAAGGTCATCCTAGTTAATAAACTACCCACTCCAGTGTTCTTGCCTAGAGAATCCCAGGGATGGGGGAGCCTGGTGGGCTGCCATCTATGGGGTCACACAGAGTCGGACACGACTGAAGCGACTTAGCAGCAGCAGCAGTTAATAAACTACTCAAGTCTAAACTGGAGGCTGGGTATCCCTCTCAAAACAAAAATTTTAAAGCACTGAATCCTAGTATCTATGTATATTGATAGTGCCAACCTTTCCCTGATTTTTATGTATGGTAAAACCAATACAGAATTGTAAAGTAAAAAAAGAAAAAATAAAAAAATAAAAGCAACTAAACTAAAATCAAAGCAACCTACAAAAAGAAATGTAGTAACTATTATATAGGACTATCTTTTATCAAGTTATTTGTTTCTCTCTATTAGACTCAGCATTTCTTTATACAGACCTCAACATAAATTCTACAAAAAAAAGAAAGCAGCATAGAAACTGCCAAAGAAAATTTGTCACTTGCCGTCTACTTCTACAAAGACTAAATTATGTGCTGCTGTTGACGCTGACCTACAGCACAGCCTGAAAGGAGTTTACAGTGGAGATCAAGAATGAGGCACTGTGTGTTCTGGGAAAACCTGGAAGAACATGCCTTCACATAGATATTTTCAGAAGATTTTATGAGCCCAAATTCTTGCATCTTCTCATATCTAGAAAAACACTAAAATCATCAGTGGAGACAACTGCTCCTCATGACTAGTAGCAACCTTCTCAGGACTAGCAGCAAGTCTCTGCCAAAATGCATCTTTGCCTGTGCATATCCCCCTTCACCAAAATCACATGTATTCTGATCGTGCCCCCCACCCCCAGCTTTTCAGAGCATTTCCTCAGACCTATCTGAGATGCTGTTTCCCAGACTATAGTCCACATTTTGCCCCAAATAAAACTTAACTCATAACTCTCATGCTGTGCAATTTTTTTTTCAGTCAACAAAACATGCAGCACATTGTGCATTCAACATGTCAGTAAGACATCACATTATTCAAACAACTCATACGCAGTAAAGCTGGTATCAACAAGGCTGCTGCTGCTGTTGCTGCTGCTGCTAAGTTGCTTCAGTCGTGTCCGACTCTGTGCGACCCCACAGACGGCAGCCCACCAGGGTCCCCTGTCCCTGGGATTCTCCAGGCAAGAACACTGGAGTGGGTTGCCATTTCCTTCTCCAATGCATGAAAGTGAAAAGTGAAAGTGAAGTTGCTCAGTCGTGTCTGATTTCACAACCCCATGGACTGCAGCCTACCAGGCTCCTCCATCCATGGGATTTTCCAGGCAAGAGTACTGGATTGGGTTGCCGTTGCCTTCTCCGATCAACAAGGCAGTAAATGGCAAAGAGGTGTGGGACATGTGAGTTATAGAAGTTGGAGGAGGTCAAAAGATAGAAGGTAGAAAGACTTTAGAAGAGATTTCATGAGAAAGATGCCATCTTGGAGAAAGATCTTTAACGAGACCCAATTTCAAAAGCCAGAATGCTGGAGAGTGAAGCAGAAAAGAGAGAAAATTATGACCATATTCAGGGAATTTGAAGTACTTGAAGCAGGTTGAAGAAGAGATGACACTGTGGGAGTGGTGGGAGTGGTGAGACAGGAATTTGGAGCAAGAGTGTGTGTGTGTGTGTGTGTGTGTGTGTGTGCGCGCACGCACACACACTTAGCTGCTGAGTTGTGTCCAACTTTTTGTGATCCCACGAACTATACCCCACCAGGCTCCTCCGTCTATGGGATTTTCCCAGCTAAATACTGGGGTGGGTTGCCATTTCCTACTCCAGAGGATCTTCCTTACCCAGGGATCTAACCCAAGTCTCCAACGTCTCCTGCACTGGCAGTCAGATTTTCTACCCATGAGCCACCTAGGGCGCCCAACACAATAGAGAGAGGAATGTGAATGTGCAGATGATTAGTTTATAATACCCTTTAGCCAGTGGGAAGCTAGTAAAATTTCCAAAGAAGTTGACAACAAACACACTTTTGGGATAATCTGATAGCAGTTTGTAGGTTTTTCAGTAGAATTCATTTTAGAACATTGTTGAAAACATCTAGCTGTGAAGTAGAGAAAAATACTAGGTCAGAATTAATAAGAACATGGATTAGGAAATTAGTCACATCTGGGTTCGAGTTTCTACAATTTACTGTGTGTTTTGAACAATTTTCTTAGCGTTTGTAATTTTTTTTTCCAGATTCCACCTTTGTAATCTAGGAAGGATTAATAGGAAACTCAGTGTTGTTTGCAGGAGAAGTGAAATGGAACAACATATTCATCTCAGGACACAGAAAACAGAAAGGATTCAGTAAGTGTTAAACATTACTGAGATTGATATTATTAAAGAAGTAATAGTGATAGCCCATTTTTAAGACTAATCTGAGATAGATGAATAACAAAGCAGTCCTTGATAACAGTGATTTGATGATTTTATGCCAAAATTCTTGAAATATTTTCATATTTCTGATATTAGGAAATTATTTTGAGTTATAAAAATTGCTAATGAACACATTTTATCTAATATAATATACAGCATGCATATATTATGAGATCAGATTGAAAGTGTTTAAAAATAGCTTTGTAATAATATTATGATTTTATGATTAAAGTGTCTCTTTTTGGCCCATAACCATGAGGCACTGCACAATTTTCTAGTTCCTGCTAAACTCCAGTCAAACTTGAAATATAGTTTCTTCCATTTAACTGAGAGCAGTATGCCATGAATTCCGAAACATATGCCACTAATTGAGCAAGACCATTAATGGGATTTGAATTTGTTCTCTGTTAATGGCCTTCCAATAAGATAAATTCCTAAGTTTCCTCAAAGCAGGCCATGATCTTGGAAGAGATAGATAGATAGCAGGGGGAGACTCCAGTACCATTAGCATTAAATTACTTGGATACCAAACGGAGAAATGGAAAATGAAATGTGTATGAAAATAACTAAACATGGCATTTACTTGAAATTTTGAAAAAGGATAGTTAGGGCCTGAAAATGAAAAGGCATTGATCATTTTTTTGCTTTAATGAATAGTACATTTACTGAATTAAGCAGTAGATTTCAAGTAAATAACAACTAGCTCAAATTTTACTTTCAAGTATATGGGACTTCATTCCAACCAAGAGTAAATTTTTCCTGATCATGAACACTAGGAAGTTTGATTGGAAGACAGTGTTACTCACACTTTTCTGATAAAAATGTTGTAAACACACACATATACACATAATTACAAACAGATTTGTCCCCCAATTTGAAGTACTGACCATTTTATGAAGTTAATCTTCCAGTATAACAATAGTATACCATGAAGTCTACTGGTTTTTCTTTTTTGTTGTTGTTGCAATGCAGCAGGTACCTATCCAGAAAACTAACTGACCCACCAAAATTCCATGTGCTTGCTATCAGTACATCTGAGGATATTCCTTCCTCCTGAATAATCAGATAGCATTTGCAGGATAGCTCATCAGCTTCAAATACCCAATGTTGTTTTAATTATTTTAATTATGAACTTATGTAGTATTTCTTTAGTTTTAAAAGTTTGTACACTTTCGTATTTTATAATTAAATTTAGAGTTTGTTTAAATTTCATGAAAGGACTGTGTTTAATGAGAAAGCCATCCTGTTAACATGATATAATTCAACCATCAGTTTGACAATGAATTGTGGCCTGAAGTGCTTTTTAAGATCAAAGATCAAAAAAAAAAAAAAAACAGCTCATTCATATCTCTTTTCAATTCGTATCAGCTTCTCTGAATCCTAAAGTTATCTTGGTAGTATGTCACTAAACCTATTTTGGAATCTCCCTTAATGGTCTTGATTTTTAAAATTTTATTTAATCCAGTGTTTCAGTGCACTGATTAACCTTTCATCTTTTCAAATGTTACCACTTAAAAATTCACAAAATATCTGGCATCTGGTAATGCATATTACATAAAGTATTTACAAGGTTCAAATATAATATGTTCCACCTTGCTAATTTGGATGAAGTAATTCAGATTTTAGGGAATATTTTACAGTAAATATGACTGCCTTATTTTGCAATTCCTTCCTTTCTCTTCTATTTTTTCCATTTTTTTTCTCTTTCACACTTTCCCTGATATATACATAATTGCACACTAAAACTTGACTCAAGACATTCATTAATTATAAGTTTCAAGATGTCCTGTGGATTTGGATCTACAATTTATATAAACCAGATTTTCTAATTCAGCCATTTGGTGAAAAGAATATTCACATTAAGTTACTACAAATCCTACCATGTGATAATAAAGTTTGGGCTATCTATACAGTACCATATGTGCCTTGAGAATGTTCAATTAGATGACTTTAAGGATTGTAAGTAACTGAAAACCCAACTTGCCTGGTTAGCAATGAGAAAATATTTCATATGGGTAGTGGATAGGATAGTGGATTCTAAGTGAATGTAACCACTGAACCTTCTCTGAAATTCTCTGATATGACTTTGCCTTCCTCCCAGTATTGGTTTACCCTCAGTCTAGTAGTCGGATGATTTCATACTATAATTTTTAGCATCTCACCCAAATACACTTGGAAACATTCAGTTCAGTTCAGTTCAGTTCAGTTCAGTCGCTCAGTCATGTCCGACTCTTTGCGACCCCATGAATCGCAGCACACCAGGCCTCCCTGTCCATCACCAACCCCCGGAGTTCACTCAGACTCAGAGACAGTTAAAAGACTATTTTCCTTTGATGTCTCTTTCCATAAAAATCATTAAATTCTTCCCAGAAGCTCGTCAGTGAACTTCATCTCACATCCTACTGGCCAGAATCAGATTACTTGCCCACTCCTACATATAAATTTTTGTCCAGAGAGCTAGGATTACCAAAAAAGGATTATCTATTCAACTTCTAGCCCTGATGTTGAGAATAAAATCAGTTGTGTTACTTGGTTGGACACACAAGGGATGGATATTTCAATGATATTGGGAATATTTGACAATATTCAACAATAGTCATTTAGGAAGGGCGAATAGGATGGAATGAATATTTTAGCCAAAAGGAGAATGCACTTGAAATTCTGATTTTTGAGGTGAAACTTCCTACTCATTAACCTCCAGGATCTGATCTGTAAGATCACAGCTAAGATGGAACATAAGAATTCTAAGAGCACTTTTTCTTATAGGTGGAGTTGATGACATAGAATTTGCCTTAAGCATTGAACTTCTGAGGCTATTATCAGTCAGATTTGAAATTTCTTTGGAAACACAGAAAACTTTAGCAGGTTTTTAGTCTTCCAATAATTCTGGGAACTGCCATTATAAATAATTCTGGGAACTGCCATTATAATTTTTAGGAGCATTGTCTTGACAAAAGAGAAAAATACATATATATATATATACACGCACACACATATACATACATACATATATATATATACACACACACACATATATATGGCAGTTCTTCTTGTTCTGTAGATACAATATCTTCTCAAACTTCTCATGGGAATAGTTAATACTGGTTAGAAGGTGCAATGCTGAGCAGCTGAGTCCCTGTGTCCTTCATTGAAAAGTGAAGCATAAGAACGACTTCATGATCACATTCCAACACTGATTCTGATTCAGTAAGTCTGAAGCAGGACCAGAGCATCTGCTTTTTAATCTAGCTCTTAGCTGCTCTTGATGCTGTTGGTCCCTGGATCACATGTTAAGTAGCAAAGCTATAGAGTAGTCAGTCTTCCTAGTACTTACACAAACATTTAACATAGACAGTTAAAAAGTTTTTTTAACTCTGGCTACTAAGGTAACTTTTACTACTTTTCTGGTTGTTGTTCAGTTACCTAGTCATGTCCAACTCTGCAACCCCATGGACTGCAGCACGCCAGGCCTCCCTGTCCCTCAGCATCTCTTAAAGTTAGCCCAAGTTCATGTCCATTGCATCGGTGATGCCATCTAGCCATCTCATCCTCAAATGCCCTCTTCTCCTTCTGCCCTCAACCTTTCCCAGCATTAGGGTCTTTCCCAATGAGTCAACTGTTTACACCAGGTGGCCAAAGCATTGGAGCTTCAGCTTCAGCAACAGTCCTTCCAAAGAGTATTCAGAGTTGATTTCCTAAAGGATTAACTGGTTGGATCCCCTTACTTTCCAAGGGACTCTCAAGAGTCTTCCCCAGCACCACAATTAGAAACTGTCAATTCTGTGTTCTGCCTTCTTTACTGTCTAGTTCTCACATCCAAACATGAATATCAGAAAGACCACAGCCTTGACTACACAGACCTTTGTTGGCAAAGTGATGGCTTTGCTTTCTAACACACTGTCTAGATTTGTCATAGCCTTCCTGTCAAGAAGCAATTGTCTTCTAATTTCATGGCTGCAATCACCATTCACAGTGATTTTAGAGCCCAAGAAGAGGAAATTTGTCACTGCTTCTACCCTGTCTCCTTCTATTTGCCATGAAGTGATGGGGCTGGATGCCATGATCTTAGTTTTTTAATATTTTGTTTTAAGCCAGCTTTTTCACTCTGCTCCTTCATCCTCATCAAGAGGCTCTTTAGTTCCTCTTGACTTTCTGCCATTAGAGTTGTATCATTCACTTATCCTCCATTGCATGTGGATTCTTTACTATCTGAGCTACCAGAGAAGCTCCTAACAAATATACAGTGATCTTAATTTTAAAAAGCATAAGCGAGATTTTAAATATTCATGGTTTTCAGAATTTTTCATAAATATTAAGAAACAACATCTCAGAAATTCTTTTGTAGTTTTTTTTTTTTTTTGAGACAAAGACTGTTTTCACTTAAAAGAAGGTATCTGTTCTATGAAAATATTTGGAGTGTTTATTATAAAACTTTAGTACATGTATTCTTTGTTCTTTTGCAACAACTAGCAAATTTCCCACAAGCATGTATGTAGAATAAATGAATGATAATTGCTTAACTTCTCAAGATTGCAGCTTCTGCAATGAGTAAAATCAAGATAGTTAAATCTTGCTTATCACCCTATACCAACATGTAGCATAACAAAGAGAATCCAAGTCTAGAGGTCAGAAACTTGGAGTTCTACCAAGTAATCTTGGTGGAAAAGCAAACTCTCTCCAGACATCTGTGAAATACAGATAATAATGTTCTTAATATTCAATTAGATAAGCAATATGTTAATATGTTGAAAAACTGAAATTGTTATACAAATGCTTGTTACATTACTACTACTACTCCCACTAGCAATACCACTACTGGTACTAGTATTAGTGACATTTTGTAGCAATTAAACAACTTTAGGGGCTTCCCTGGTGGCTCAGAAGGTAAAGAATCTGCCTGCAATGTGGAAGACCCAGGTTTGATCCCTGGGTCAGGAAGATCCCCTGGAGAAGAAAATGGCAACCAACTCCAGTATTCTTGCCTGGGGAATTCCATAAACAGGAGCCCAGCGGGCTACAGTCCATGGGGTCACAAAGGGTTGGATATGACTGAGCAACTAACACACACACACAAACAAACAAGTTTAGTTATGTTTGGTCACCTAGACCATTTACAATATTGTGGAGAAAAGATATTTTCTACTGTCAAGTTTGCATATTATTATAGAGTGATCAGAAAAATAGTTCACTGAATAAAATTAATCTCAATTTATATAATTGGATATAATATGGGCAACATAAATATCTAAGAGAATTTAAAGAACCAAAGTATAACATTTTAATTAACTACAACTATTTTTATTACTTATTTCAATTTGGCAGACTTAACATTTAGAAAGAAAAGATCATAGCTTACTTTTCTTTTAATCCATCTTGATGCAAAAAAGAGAAAAAAGATGATCACTGAGATATTAAATGTCATGGACACCTAACTACATCTGATTTAAACAGCATTTATAAGTATTCTCAAATGTAAATCAACTCTATCATGTATGTTTTAATCTCCATAAAATGTGAATTTATGATTGTATGGTATATAGTTTTCTTAATTAATTGTACAATATGTAAAACTATTTGGGAGAATCATTTTGGAACTAACTAGAGTAGCCTCTCTGAAATGAATAGTGATGAGCCTCTGTGTATACAAATTTTCATAAGAAGATTTTATCTTTAGATTAATTCTAAGAGAAAATTTAAAATATAACATGTATTTGACCTTCCCAAATCTTCATTGTTTACCTCTTTGAGTTCATTTCTCAAGCTGAAAACATTCAGTTTCTTATGTAATCTTCTCTTTAAAATGTTATATCACTATACTTCCCTAAGTTTGTGTGACAGGATTTTCACTTGCAGCAAAAAGTTTTGTTAAAGGTTGTGGTTGGAAGTAAATAATTCATAAAGGCATAACCAATAAACACTAAATATTACTTTCTCATACATTAAGTCAGGGAAGCCATGTTCTAATAAATATATGTTCCTGAATTCACCTTCTTTCATTGGTAAGACTTAAAATGTAAATATAAAAACTTAATCAACACTTATTTTATATGTAGTGATCTGTCCATGAACAAACCAATGATAGAACTTTGCATATTTTCAGAAAATGACATTAAGGAAGTAATGGAAGTTCTCCTAGTGATGTTGTGACACATAATATTTTTATTCTCTAAAACATGTATCACTAATATTGAAGTTTTAGTAAATTTTAAAAACCGTCTCCCTCAAATACAACTTCCTTTTGAGTTGCCCTCAGATATTTTGAGGAGAAGTAAAATATTAAGTTAGTACAAGGTCTTATTAAACTCGACAGTGAAGTCACCTCCATTTTAAAACTGATCTGACTCAAGCTCATCAACACTGTACACAAAGCTCATCAGAGTTATTTCTATGGAATTCCGCCATGTGAACATGTAGTCCAACTAATGCTATGACAATTTAACAAAGAGACCAATATTTCAGAGCACAGTCTTTTTCAAGGATTATAAACTCAGCAAACAGACATTCACTCAATTAAACAATGTGAAGTTCACTTAACAGGAAATTTTAGGTCTGGAACTAAGTTTGGAAGAAGGGACAGGTAATGCTGAAATTATCTGTATAATGGATGAGTATGCATTTAAAGAAGGAGTTAGATGAATATACTAGAGTTGAAATGGGGAGAAAAGGGCCATCAAGATGATAACTGTAGCCAGGGTGCATATATTAATAAAGTCAATGAGAAGTTCCCTATAATAAGGAGCAAAAGGATGTTAACAATGAAGATTCTAGCATGTGATTTTAAGTTTTTTGCTTGTTTCTTGCTGGAGAATTACGTATATAATCCTTTTCCCTGAAAAGAAATACAAGTTCTATATAGTAGATGTGAAGATTCACTTTTACCCACCCCAGTATTCTTGCCTGGAAAATTCCAAGAACAGAGGAGACTGGGAGGCTATAGTCCATGGGGACACAAATTCTCCCAGCGTTATTGCTGCCTAGCCAGTTACCTCGGTTCTCTATGCCTTGGTTCCTCATATGTACAAGTGATAATAAGAGCAATTGTTTCAGAGTTGTTGCGAGGTGCAATGAGTTACAACATTAATATTCCCTGGAAAAGGGAATAGCTACCCACTCCCAAATTAGGCCTTGGAGTATGGAATGAAGCAGGGCAAAGGCTAATAGAGTTTTGACAAGAGAATGCACTGGTCATAGCAAACATCCTCTTCAAACAACACAAGAGAAGACTCTACACATGGACATCACCAGGTGGTCAACACCAAAATCAGATCGATTATATTCTTTGCAGTCAAAGATGGAGAAGCTCTATACAGTCAGCAAAAACAAGACCAGGAGCTGACTGTGGCTCAGATCATGAACTCCTTATTGCCAAATTCAGACTCAAATTGAAGAAAGTAGGGAAAACCGCTAGACCATTCGGGTATGACCTAAATCAAATCCCTTATGATTATACAATGGAAGAGAGAAATAGATTTAAGGGCCTAGATCTGATAGATAGAGTGCCTGATGAACTATGGAATGAGGTTCGTGACATTGTACAGGAGACAGGGATCAAGACCATCCCCATGGAGAAGAAATGTAAAAAAGCAAAATGGCTGTCTGGGGAGGCCTTACAAATAGCTGTGAAAAGAAGAGAGGTGAAAAACAAAGGAAAAAAGGAAAGATATCAGCATCTGAATGCAGAGTTCCAGAGAATAGCAAGAAGAGATAAGAAAGCCTTCTTCAGCGATCAATGCAAAGAAATAGAGGAAAACAACAGAATGGGAAAGACTAGAGATCTCTTCAAGAAAATTAGAGATGCCAAGGGACCATTTCATGCAAAGATGGGCTCGATAAAGGACAGAAATGGTCTGGACCTAACAGAAGCAGAAGATATTAAGAAGAGGTGGCAAGAATACACAGAAGAACTGTACAAAAATGATCTTCATGACCCAGATAATCACGATGGTGTGATCACTCATCTAGAGCCAGACATCCTGGAATGTGAAGTCAAGTGGGCCTTTGAAAGCATCACTACGAACAAAGCTAGTGGAGGAGATGGAATTCCAGTTGAGCTATTTCAAATCCTGAAAGATGATGCTGTGAAAGTGCTGCACTCAATATGCCAGCAAATTTGGAAAACTCAGCAGTGGCCACAGGACTGGAAAAGGTCAATTTTCATTCCAATCCAAAAGAAAGCAATGCCAAAGCATGCTCAAACTACCACACAATTGCACTCATCTCACACGCTAGTAAAGTAATGCTCAAAATTCTCCAAGCCAGGCTTCAGCAATATGTGAACCATCAACTTCCTGATGTTCAAGCTGGTTTTAGAAAAGGCAGAGGAACCAGAGATCAAATTGCCAACATCCGCTGGATCATGGAAAAAGCAAGAGAGTTCCAGAAAAACATCTATTTCTGCTTTATTGACTATGCCAAAGTCTTTGACTGTGTGGATCACAATAAACTGTGGAGAATTCTGAAAGAGATGGGAATACCAGACCACCTGACCTGCCTCTTGAGAAATCTGTATGCAGGTCAGGAAGCAACAGTTAGAACTGGACATGGAACAACAGACTGGGTCCAAATAGGAAAAGGAGTGCATCAAAGCTGTATATTGTCACCCTGCTTATTTAATTTCTATGCAGAGTACATCATGAGAAATGCTGGACTGGAAGAAACACAAGCTGGAATCAAGATTGCTGGGAGAAATATCAATAATCTCAGATATGCAGATGACATATGGCAGAAAGTGAAGAGGAGCTTAAAAACCTCTTGATGAAAGTGAAAGGAGAGTGAAAAACTTGGCTTAAAGCTCAACATTCAGAAAACTAAGATCATGGCATCTGGTCCCATCACTTCATAGGAAATAGATGGGGAAACAGTGGAAACAGTGTCAGACTTTATTTTTTGAGGCTCCAAAATCACTGCAGATGGTGACTGCAGCCATGAAATTAAAAGATGCTTACTCCTTGGAAGAAAAGTTACGACCAACCTAGATAGCGTATTCAAAAGCAGAGACATTACTTTGCAAGCTAAGGTCCGTCTAGTCAAGGCTATGGTTTTTCCTATGGTCATGTATGGATGTGAGAGTTGGACTGTGAAGAAGGCTGAGTGCCGAAGAATTGATGCTTTTGAACTGTGGTGTTGGAGAAGACTCTTGAGAGTCCCTTGGACTGCAAGGAGATAAGCCCTGGGATTTCTTTGGAAGGAACCATGCTAAAGCTGAAACTCCAGTACTTTGGCCACCTCATGCGAAGAGTTGACCCGTTGGAAAAGACTCTGATGCTGGGAGGGATTGGGAGCAGGAGGAGAAGGGGGCGACAGAGGATGAGATGGCTGGATGGCATCACTGACTTGATGGATGTGAGTCTGAGTGAACTCTGGGAGTTGGTGATAGACAGGGAGGCTTGGCGTGCTGGAATTCATGGGGTCGCAGAGAGTCGGACACAACTGAGCGACTGGACTGAACTGAACTGAACCGAACCCACTCCAGTATTCTTGCCTGGAGAATTCCAGGGACAGAGGAGCCTGGTGGGCCCCCATCCATGGGATTGCAAAGAGTCGGACATGACTGAGTAACTAACAAGATTCATTTTTATAGTGATTAGGTCAAAGGAAGAGTGGATAGGTAGAAAATAAGCCACAGAGTAAAATTTACAAGATACTAGGAAAAAACAAGAATTTGGAGGAGATGGGAAATAAAAATCAGAAGTGACTATGACAAAAAATCCCTTAAAAAATTCTTGGGATGTTTCACAGAGAAATGAGAATGTATAAGGAACATCAGTAGTGTGATTTCTCAACTGAATTTTGAATCCAAACCCAACATCAAATTTTCAGAATATGAAATACCTTCTAGAATTAATTTAATTCTTTATTGTGACAGAGAAACAAGAATCAACAAAAATAAATCTTCTTTAACATTGTCTGGAGGCTCAAGACAGTGCTATAAATAAACAAAGCATTCAGAAATCCAAGAGAAGGAAAACTGTCTCTATTTGCCAAACATATTATTCTTTATACAGAAAATTTCAAGCAATCCACAACATACTACTTGAAGCTAATAAACAAGTTTAAAAAGGACAAAGGATGGAGAATCAATAAAAAATCAATTTTATTTTTATATTCCAGGGATGAATAATCAGGAAATGAAATTAAGAAATAATTTCATCAGCAATAGCATCAAAAGGAATAAAATATGTAGGAATCAATTAGACAGGAAATGGGTAAGAACTGTACACTGAGAAGTACAAAACATTAATAGGAAAGTTAAAGATCAAAATGAATAGGGACATATTTCATGTTCATGGATTGAAAGGCTCCGTATTCATTTTCAAGATGGCTGTTCCCTTCAATTGGTCTACAATTCCAATGCAATTTCTATTACCTCTTCCTTATCTCCTATTGAAACACTGAAGTCAAAATTTGTTAAGAGTTTTCTCTCCCATGTGTTTTATTCTCAGTTCTGCTGAGAGGGACTCTCTCACTGCCTGATGAAGTCTTGGCTCCTCTTTTAGCACCTACAGGTGATATACGGCATCATCATCTCAAAGGTGCATTATTCTAAGGAAAATGTTTCTCATTTGACATGTCCAGAGTATAAGGGGTCAGATGGACAGGTAAAATTATTTTAGCTTTAGCTTCAAGAATACAAAACTAAAACAACATAGGTACTTGAGAATAATAATACAATTTTACTATACCAGCTCATGCATCCCTTACACACTATGATTTCCCAAGGCTAGACAGGATTTTCAGCCCTAGTTATCCATTAAAATCCACAAGTACAGCACCCTGACCAGTCAGATATTAGTAAGAACAGTTTAAAGTTTTCCAGGAGAAAGAGTGAGGGGCAGGACTAAGGAGGGGAAAAAAATAGAGTAAAAATTTAAAAATAATTTCAATTGCAGCTTCACCAAAGTGCTGGTAAGGTTAGAACTCACTTGAAATATCCCAATGGGAGGTTAACTGTGACATGATCCTTCTAGACGTTGAGGGGAAAAAAAAATAAACATTTTCTTCTTTCAAAGAGTGACACGAAAAACATACCATATTTATGGGAGAGAAAACAAAGAGTGTAAGGTACAAAAGTACATGGAGACCTTGTCAGATTTTTTATATCATAGGTGTCTCAGATTCTTATCTATAAAATGGGATTCTCCTGTGCTGAAAGAATCTGTTCTGCTGCTGGGGTTCTTTTCATCTACTCCGTGCTGCCAAATGTAGTCCCCTCATCTGCTACACAGCTCCTCATATCTGTGCACTGAGGCAAAGGGAACCTCTAATGTCTTGTATTTATGATTGCAACTTGCAAAAAAGAGGCCAAAGCAACAGGGAGTAGACAAAAGGGTACTTAACTCATCAATCTCTGTTCCTCCTGCTCCTTAACATAGAGAAACCCTTTCTACATTCTTCTGGATAAACATAAATTGTGTTTATATTTTCTGTGAATATTACAATAGCTACTACATGGGGACAAAGAATGAAAGATACATGAATAGAGGTGTTCATCTATTAATCACTATAACAACTGTTTTCTAAGGATTCCTCAATTTGAGGCTGGGATTCAAAACTCTAGGCATATCACACAATAAGAAAACTCTAAAAAGTGGATTGAGTTGTACACCTGCATGTATCAAACACTAGAGAATATCACAGATATGCATCAAAGTTCTTAACAAGCTGGAAGGATGAGGAGTTAAGCGGACTATCTCAAAATACATATTCTCTTGTTTAATATTCATTTTCTTCAGAAAAGCAAAACAATAACTATTAGTGTGAAATCTCATTCTTATTTCTAGCACAAAAGAAATCAAGAAAGAAAATATGATCATAAGATGAAAATATTATATGAAAAGGTAAATGTTTTTAAAAACAATAGTTTCTTTTTGTAGAAGAAATCTAAGTAGGTGAACCAAAGAATGACTGCTCACCAGGATGTTATACTTTATTAAAGCACTTTGTTTTCCTATTAGAAGAATGAAAAGAAACATATTTCAGAATTTTTCAAATTAATGATGAGACTATTCTGTGAGAAAAGGTGATGCTATGGATTAGTTACATGTGCCTCTTCTTATCCATTCTAATTTTTGTAGTAAAATATATAAAGTCCCCAAATAGAAAAATAAATATTGCCCACAATTATTATGGACCAGAAGTATTAGACCTGTTACTCCATTTCAAGATTCTTTGATATCTTGAATATTAACAAGAAAACTGTTTTTCAAATGTTTGAATTTGTTCAACAAATAATTATTGAGCACCTATTCAACTAAGTTGAAGATAATAAATGTTACATATCAAAAAATAAGCAGTAACCAGGCAGACACACAGAGAAAGCAATGGCACCCCACTCCAGTATTCTTGCCTGGAAAATCCCACAGACCGAGGAGCCTGGTAGGCTACAGTCCATGGGGTCGCTAAGAGTCGGACACAACTGAGGAACTTCACTTTCACTTTTCACTTTCATGCATTGGAGAAGGAAATGGCAACCCACTCCAGTGTTCTTGCCTGGAGAAACCCAGGGATGGGGGAGCCTGGTGGGCTGCCATCTATGGGGTCACACAGAGTCTGACACACTGAAGCAACTTAGCAGCAGCAGCAGTCAGACACAATCCCCTGCTCTCAAGGTGTTTACTGCCTAAACTAATCATCCACTTCTATTTAAAACTAAACCCAAAATTTTTCATTTCTGTACTACAGGTTCAAAGGTAAGTGAAACTTTAGTTGTATTTTTTTTCCTACTGTTTTATTATTTGTTTTAAATTTACTTTCAAATGGATACAAGTCTTATAAATGTTATTTGTGAAAAATATGCTTAATAAACTTTGTTTGTTGCAGCCTGTACTTTGAAAGGAACATAGGTCAGAAATGTTAACTTTTCGGACCTGTGACCCAAAAGACGCCCCAGGGGCTGTTAGCCTGTAGGATAACTTTCTTGCCTCTATTCATTCAGTAACAGAAGAAGAAAATAAGGGAGGAACAATTGGCCAAATATTTGTTGCTTCTTAGATATGTACATGAAAACAATCTGAAATTCACCTATATCAGATTAACAACTGTTTTTTCTGGAAATGTATTTACTTGTTTTTTCTAACATATCAGTTAAGCTAATATTTTAAATGTTTAATTCCAAGGCTATATTTGTGTTTTTGTTTTGGCTTGCTATGTTTTCATAGGACAGTTTCTAGGTCATGGATGTGAGAAAAATCTTTATTTTCTCTCTCTGTGGAAAAAAAAAAATCCTACTGATGGTTGTTGAAGCTGAAACTCCAATACTTTGGCTACCTGATGCAAAGAGCTGACTCATTTGAAAAGACCCTGATGCTGGGAAAGATTGAGGGCAGGAGGAGAAGGGGACAACAGAGGATGAGATGGTTGGATGGCATCACTGACTCCATGGACATGGGTTTGGGTGTACTCTGGGAGTTGGTGATGGACAGGGAGGCCTGGTGTGCTGCAGTCCATGGAGTTGCAAAGAGTCGGACATGACTGAGCAACTGAACTGAACTAAAATGATGCTTCAATGAGATTCCATAAAGAATTCTCCTGCCAGTGCAGGAGAAGTGGGTTCAATCCTTGAGTCAGGAAGATCCCTGGGGAAGGAAATGGCAACCCACTCTAGTATTCTTGCCTGGGAAATCCCATGGACAGAGAAGCCTGGTGGGCTACAGTCCATAGGGGTCACAAAAGAGTCAGACACAACCTAGCAACTAAAACAACAACAAATACAAAGCCACAAAAGAAAAGAGTCATTAAATTTACATTGTCTTTCAGGAGAGGAGTAAAGAATTAGTTGGATGTTTGTTACTTTGTTTGTTTCTAAGAGAAAGATAATTAACCAAAATATCCTTGCTCTGATTTAAGAATAGAAATGAAAACATTTTTCAATTAGACAAAAAAAGATACACAGGAAGAAAAATAAAAGATAATGACATGAAAAAAGGGTAATGAAGCAATGTCCAACAGATGAATATATAGAAAGTTAGAGAGAAATGAGCGCTCTGTCCACTGCAGGACCCAGCAGGTCGAAGATACAGATACAAATAGATAGACATAAAGATTCTTATAAATATTTCAAAAGTTAACCCAGAGAGCCATGCAAAGAAAAGAAACATACATACAAAGTTCAAGTATAGAAAGAAATAGAAAGAAAAACTCTAAAACCTAATACAGAGATACATATGCCATCAGATAACATTTTGCTAACTGATAAATTAAATAGCATATGGATTCTTAGCACTGCTACACTAATAAATTTATATTGATGAAATAATATTTACATTTTTTCCAAGAAAAATACACAGACCCTTTGAATGAAATTGTGTCTAGGATGATTTATGTTAAAATTTGTCCATATGTCCTTATAAGCTTTACAACACACTAAGGACAAATCCAGATAGTTTTAGGGAGTCCTGATATGTTGGTGGAGTTCAATTTCTTGATAGAAGGAGGGGAGTGCTATCTTTCTGTAAAATAAAAATAATGTTAAAGTACTGAAAATATGAAATAAAGTCAGACAAACAAACCAGAAACTGATTGTAGCAAGAAAACTATTGCTGTATTGGGAGCCAGTGCTGCCTTGTGAAATTGCCATGATTTTTGATAATAGAGAGGTTCCCTACATACACAAAGAAAGTGCCTGTGGGAGACCTGGGTTCAGTTCCTGGATCTGGAAGATCCCCTGGAGAAGGGAGCGGCTACACGCTCCATTATTCTTGCCTGGAGAATCCCAGGGACAGAGCCTGGTGGGCTACAAATCCATGGGGTTGCAAAGAGTCAGACACAACTGAGCGCTAGCTAACACTCACTTTCACTATATTCACAGGTATCGTTAATATTGGAAGAAGGAACCAGGACATGGACACAATGACCTCGGGTATAATTAGAAGAAGAGCTTTTTCTTATTGATTAAAGATATAAATTTTGGAGTTATAAAGAACAGAGTGCAAACAAAGTGAACTTGATGTACACTAAGGAAGAAAGTGAAAAAAATAAAAGCTAAGACACCTTTCTTCCGAGATAAGGGGAAGAAAAAATAGCATGATAAATAAGTTATAAATGTATGCTGCACAAATTTATTCTGCATGTGTTGTCTTTAAATATAGTTTCCAGTATTTAAATGTAGGAGTTTTAATAATAATTTTGTTTAAAGTATCTTAATCTTTATGTCAGATGTTTTGCATATAACTTTTGTGCCCAACTCCTATTACATAAGTTGGATACTATATAAATCAACAAAAGATCAATTCAGATTGGACCAAACAAACACTTGTTTCACTGATCCCTACAAAGTCATGTAATATCCTTAATTATTCTTAATTCTTTTCTATCTGTCATATCTATTTGTGTATCATAATTTACATAACATACATTCCCAAGAACACAGTCCTTAGTCTGAACTGAATATAACTAAAATACTGTTCTTGCTTTTCCAGAATTCTGTATTTCACTCTCACTCTAAATTATCTGACATAACCAACATGAAAAAAAATATCTATTTTCAATTGAACTTTTTGCTGTAGAATTTTATGAATGTTTATCTCAGTCATTTTATAAAAAATAATGAAAAAGCATAGCTTATTATTATATATACTGTAATCAGTGAATACATAAATCTCATTTCAAATCTCTGAGGAAATGCCTAGAGCTTTCACTTTTGGGAAGATTATAAAAATTACATATCACATGTCAACTCTAACCCTTTAGTCATGGCTACCTTGAATGCTTTATTTAGAAAGATCACAATGCTTTATTTAGGCTAATTGGCAATAGAAGACTATTAAGAATGCCTGCCTTGGGTGTGGGAAGGGTAGAGTAGCAGTTTCAACAATACAGACTAGACACTTTGTCTTACTGATAAGTGGTAGCCAGGCATAACATAAATGGCTATAGTATTAAGCAAACCATTTATTAACCAACAACCACATTTTTGTTACTGAATAAAGCATCACATCTAGTTAGAGACAGGGAGATGAATCTCCATGATGAAAGTGCCTAATTTGAGCTTGGAATAGGCCAAGTAACAGTTTTACATCTATGATGTTCTAAAGTAAACTAGTTGTTCTAATCCTTGACTACAAGATTAGCATCGCCTGCTGCTGCTGCTGCTAAGTTGCTTCAGTCATGTCCAACTCTGTGTGACCCCATAGACAGCAGCCCACCAGGCTCCCCCATCCCTGGGATTCTCCAGGCAAGAACACTGGAGTGGGTTGCCATTTCCTTCTCCAATGTATGAAAGTGAAAAGTGAAAGTGAAGTCGCTCAGTCGTGTCCGACTCTTGGCGACCCCATGGACTGCAGCCTACCAGGCTCCTTGGTCCGTGGGATTTCCTAGGCAAGAGTACTGAAGTGGGGAGCCATCGCCTAAGTAGATATTAAAAAATACCAATGCCCATGCTCTATCTCAAGATTAATAATATCAGAACCTCTCTGGGCATGATCAGTATTTTTAAAATATCTTTCAGGTGATTCTACTGCAGTGGAGGTGGGAGTGAGAGGGTCTTGGTTTTTCCCTCTGCTTTGATCCTTCATAACCACTGTAGAGCCTTCTGGACCTTAGAAACTCCTTTCAACCTCTCATGGCATCTGGTCCCATCATTTCATGGGAAGTAGAAGGGGAAACAGTGGAAGCAGTGTCAGACTTTATTTTGGGGGCTCCAAAATCACTGTAGATGGTGACTGCAGCCATGAAATTAAAAGATGATTACTTCTTGGAAGAAAAGTTATGACCAACCTAGACAGCATATTCAAAAGCAGAGACATTACTTTGCCAACAAAGGTCCATCTAGTCAAGGCTACGATTTTTCCAGTGGTCATGTATGGATGTGAGAGATGGACTGTGAAGAAAGCTGAGTGTCAAAGAATTGATGCTTTTGAACTGTGGTGTTAGAGAAGACTCTTGAGAGTCCCATGGACTGCAAGGAGATCCAACCAGTCCATTCTAAAGGAGATCAGTCCTGGGTGTTCTTTGGAAGGACTGATCCTAAAGCTGAAACTCCAAAACTTTGGCCACGTCATGCAAAGAGTTGACTCATTGGAAAAGACCTTGATGCTGGGAGGGATTGAGGGCAGGAGGAGAAGGGGACGACAGAGGATGAAATGGCTGGATGGCATCACCGATTCGATGGACGTGAGTTTGAGTGAACTCCAGGAGTTGGTGATGGACAGGGAGGCCTGGTGTGCTGTGATTCATGGGGTCGCAAAGAGTCAGACATGGCTGAGTGACTGAACTGAACTGAACTGTAAAGGAATCTTAAACAAGACCATAAGCAGGGCTCCCCAGCCTCTGGGATCTAGTACCTGATGATCTGATGTGGAGCTGATGTAATAACAGAAACAAAGTGCACAATAAATGCAATGAGCTTGAATCACCCCCAAACCATCCTTCACTCTTCCCTACATCCATAGAAAAACTTCTTCCACAAAACCAATCTCTGGTGTCAAAAAGTTTTGGGACAGATACTTTAAATGGTCTGAACTGACACTTAAAGCAAAAGATTTTTTGTTGGTATTTATTTTATTATAGTGATTTATAAAATAATCTTTGCCATTGTTTGCTTCATATTCAAGAGAAAAAAATTTAAGCATAAAGAAACAATAAAAATGAACTAAATGCGTAATTTTAAATAACATTAATCTTAGAATTTTACTTCCTTTCCCATCACCTGCCCTCATGAATTAAGGCTAATCATAACTAGTGAAGTCTGATTTTATGCCAGACTAAATGCTGTTGAAGAGCAGATGATAAAGGTACCCAAGTGGACACACACACATACACACACACACACACATACACACACTGACCTTGGGTTCCCTATAGACATTTGGAAGTTGTCAGCAGTAGCATAATGACAGTCCTAATTATTAAAATTACTCTTGTGTGGAGAGTGCTTTAAGATTAAAATGCCGACAGGCATGCAATATGTTAACTGCATTATGGTCTTTTTCTTTTCTTTTAAAATGAAATTCTTTAGGAAATATTCCACTGGCTTTCATCAAATCATCTCTCATCACCCCAGTGACATGTTTCCTCTCTCTCACACATTCCAAAGGAATTACTGATAAATTCTGATTTCATAAGAATTCTAATGCCCTAAAGATATACTTTATATTCAGTTAGGTCAAGATATTTCTTTATAACCACAACTACAGAATCTATTACAGTCTCAGTTTCTCATATTTCCTTAATATGTAATCACTATTCACTAATTCCAAAATATTTTACAATGACACAAAGATGCTGTGATACTTTTGAACTGTGGTGTTGGAGAAGACTCTTGAGAGTCCCTTGGACTGCAAGGACATCCAACCAGTCCATTCTGAAGATCAGCCCTGGGTGTTCTTTGGAAGGAATGATGCTAAAGCTGAAACTCCAGTACTTTGGCCACCTCATGTGAAGAGTTGACTTATTGGAAAAGACTCTGATGCTGGGAGGGATTGGGGGCAGGAGGAGAAGGGGATGACAGAGGATGAGATGGCCGGATGGCATCACCGACTCAATGGACGTGAGTTTGAGTGAACTCTGGGAGTTGGTGATGGACAGGGAGGTCTGGGTGCTGCGGTTCATGGAGTCGCAAAGAGACACAACTGAGCGGCTGAACTGAACTGAACTGAACTGAAATATCGCTAATTTGAAAATATTTTGCATGTTTGATTTTAGATCTCAAGAAGAATTAGCTTTGATCTTTAAGAAATAATTTTATACCCTCTACTATATTATAGGGGCTTCCTTCATGGCTCAGACAGTAAAGAATCTGCAGGCAGTGCAGGAGGCTGGAGTTCAATTCAGGGTTGGGAAGATCCCCTGAAGAAATGAATGGCAACCCACTCCACTATTCTTGACTGGAAAATCCCATGGCCAGAGGAGACCGGCGGGCTACAGTCCATGGGGTGCAAAACATCAGAAATGACTGTGTGACTAATATGAACACTATAATATAAATGTGTAAACACACAATGATTTCAGAAAATAACACGTCAAAATATTGCATAGGCTGTTGTAAACTTTCATGGATCATAGAAAATGTCAAATAGAAATGTGGTGTTTGAAAAGATTCTTGAGAGTCCCTTGGACTGCAAGGAGATCCAACCAGTCAATCCTAAAGGAAATCAATCCTGAATATTCATTGGAGGGACTGATGCTGAGGCTGAAGCTCCAATATTTTGGTCACCTGATATGAAGAACTGACTCAGTGGAAAAGACCCTGATGCTGGGAGGGACTGGGGGCAGGAGGAGAATGGAACACCAGAGGATGATATGGTCGGATAGCATCACTGACTTAATGGACATGAGTTTGAGCAAACTTTGGGAGATGGTGAAGGACAGGGAAGCCTGGCATGCTGCAGTCCATGGGCTTGAAAAGAGTTGAACATGACCGAGAAACTGAACAACAAATAGCAATGGTATAGAAAAGAAAAAGGGTTATTTTATGTTGCTTCAGGAAGAATCAGAACCAATGGCTGAAAGTTCAGTTCAGTTCAGTTCAGTTCAGTCATTTAGTCATGTCTAGCTCTTTGCGACCCCATGAACCACAGCATGCCAGGTCTCCCTGCCCATCGCCAACTCCCTGAGTCCACCCAAACCGATGTTCATTGAGTTGGTGATGCCATCCAGCCATCTCATCCTCTGTCGCCCCCTTCTCCTCCTGCCCTCAATCTTTCCCAGCATCACGGTCTTTTCAAATGAGTCAGGTCTTTGCATCAGGTGGCCAAATTATTGGAGTTTCAGCTTCAACATCAGTCCCTCCAATGAACACCCAAGACTGATCTTTAGGATGGACTGGCTGGATTTCCTTGCAGTCCAAAGGACGCTCAAGAGTCTTCTCCAACACCACAGTTCAAAAGCATCAGTTCGGGGTGGTCCTAAGATGGTGGAGAAATAGGACAGGGAAACCACTTTCTCCCCCACAAATTCATCGAAAGAACATTTGAACGCTGAGCAAATTCCACAAAACAACTTCTGAATGCTGGTAGACGACATCAGGCACCCAGAAAGGCAGCTCACTGTCTTCAAAAGGAGGTAGGACAAAAAATAAAAGATAGGATTTAGACCTAAGATGGCAGAGGAATAGGACAGGAAGACCACTTTCTCCCTTACAAATTCATCAAAGGAACATTTCAACACTGAGCAAACTCCACAAAACAACTTCTGAATGCTGGCAGAGGACATCAGGCACCCAGAAGAGCAGATCATTGTCTTCAAAAACAGGTAGGAAAAAATATAAAAGACTAAAAAAGAGACAAAGGAGGTGGGGAGGGAGCTCCGTCCTGGGAAGGGAATCCCGTCCTGGGAAGGGAACCTTAAGAAGAGAGATTTCCAAACACCAGGAAACACTCTCCCTGCCGAGTCTATGGTGAGCCTTGGAAGCACAGAGGGCAACATAACAGGAAGGAAAAATAAATAAATAATTAAAACCAACAGATTACAAGCCCAACAGTAACTCCCCCAGCAGAAAAGCAGCTCAGATGCCTGCATCTGCCTCTAGCAAGTGAGGGCAGGGCAGGGAGGCACGGGAGGCACGGGCTGCAGAGCTTTTTAATAATCAGGCAGGAACGCCCCGTGCAACCAGAACGAACTAACTTGGGCTAGCAAACCAGGCTGTGGGAGAGCTACCACGCGAAAAGCTCGAACATAAGACACCGCCAGGACCGCGCACAGAACAAAGGACGGAATGGAAATAGCCGGCTGCAGAACATCCCCCGCCGGGGACAGGCAGCCAGAGCTGTAAGAGTTGGAAGTGGGGCAATCGCAGCCCCGGAGAGACTTTACCTACCAAACTTCAAGCAGGCTTCTTTGCTAAGACTTCTGGGGGTTCTGGACAGTCACCATCTGCCTCACAAGGGGCGCCAGTGGTACACCCAGAAAACTGAGCAGCAGAGACTGCGCTCGCCAAACACCTGAGTTACTCGAACCTGGGAAGGGCACAAAATGCAGTCCCAACCGAATCTGCACCTCTGTGGGCTACCTGAGCGCCGAACCTGAGCGGCTTAGACCGGGGAGGTGCATGCAGCCTAGGGCCGGCCTCAGACGGTTCCCGGTGGAGCAATGTAGAGCCTGAGCGGTTCATGCGCCGCATGCAGGGGCAGGCCCAGCGGGGCTGAGACACTGCGTGCACAAGACAGTGTTATTTGCTTGCAGCATCCCCCCCTCCCCACAGCGCGACTGAACAAGTGAGCCTAAAAAACAAAAAAAAGTGTCCACCACCGCCCCCCCCCCCCACTGTGTCAGGATGGAAATCAGACACTGAAGAGACCAGCAAACAGAAGACGTTAAACAGAGGGGACCGCTTTGGAAGTGACCCCACACTGCAGAGAAAGGACCAGATATATCTTTACTATTTTTACGATCATTCTTATTTTTTTCTTTTTCTTTTTTGTTGTTGTTGTTGTTTGTTTTTTGTTGTTGTTTTGTGGTTGTTTTTTCTTCTTTTTTTTTCTAACTTTCTAAAATTGTTAAGTCCTCTATTTCTCCTTTAATTTTTATTTCTATAACCTATTACTTTTCAAAATTTAAAGCAAATGCCATATATAGTCTATATGTGGTTGTTGTTTTTAAATAATTCTTGTGGCTTTTTTTTCCTTCTTCTTTTCTTTAATATTGTATTTTTGAAAATCCAAACTTTACTCTAGATTTTTAATCTTTGTTTTTTGGTTTTTGTTGTCAATTTTGTACATTTAAAAACCCCAACTTCACTACCCAATTTTACCTGAGAGTGAGATTACTACCTTGACCACTCTCTCCTCCTTTGGATTCTCCTCTTTCTCCACCAGATGGCTTCTGTCTCTTCCCTCCCCCTTCTGTTCTCTATCCAACTCTGGGAATCTCTGTGTTCCAGACAGTGGAGAACACCTAAGGAACCGGTTACTGGCTGGATTTGTCTCTCTCCTTTTCATTTCCCTCTTTTATCCTCCTGGCCACCTCTGTCTACTTCCTCCCTCTCCTCTTCCCTGTATAACTCCGTGAATACCTCTGAGCAGTCCAGACTGTGGAGTGCACATAAGGAAGTGATTACTGGCTATCTTGCTCTCTCCTCTTGATCTCACTGCATCTCATTCCAGTCACTGCTAACTACCCCCTCCCTCTTCTCTTCTCCATGTAACTCAGTGAACCTCTCTGGCTGTCCCTCATGTGGAGAAACTTTTCATCTTTAACCTAGATGTTTTATCATCGGTGCTGTGTAGATGGAGAAGTCTTGAGGCTACTGTAAAAATAAAACTGAAAACCAGAAGCAGGAGGCTTAAGTCCAAATCCTGACAACATCAGAGAACTCCTGAATCCAGGGAACATTAATCAATAGGAGCTCATCAAACACCTCCATACTTACACTGAAACCAAGCACCACCCAAGGGCCAACAAGTTCCAGAGCAAGACATACCACGCAAATTCTCCAGCAACACAGGAACACACCCCTGAGTTTCAATATACAGGCAGCTCAAAGTTACTCCAAACCATTGATGTCTCATAACACATTACTGGTCACTCCATTGCACTCCAGAGAGAAGAAATCCAGCTCCACCCACCAGAACTCCAACACAAGCCTCCCTAACCAAGAAACCTTGACAAGCCACTGATACAACCCCACCCACAGTGAGGAAGCTCCACAATAAAGAGAACTCCACAAATTCCCAGAATATAGAAAGGCCACCCCAAATGCAGCAATATAACCAAGATGAAGAGACAGAGGAATACTCAGCAGGTAAAGGAACAGGAGAAATGCCCACCAAACCAAACAAAAGAGAAAGAGATAGGGAATCTACCTGAGAAAGAATTCCGAATATTGATAGCGAAAATGATCCAAAATCTTGAAATCAAAATGGAATCACAGATAAATAGCCAGGAGACAACGATTGAGAAGATGCAAGAAAGGTTTAACAAGGATCTAGAAGAAATAAAAAAGAGTCAATATATAATGAATAACGCAATAAATGAGATCAGAAACACTCTGGAGGCAATAAACAGTAGAATAACGGAGGCAGAAGATAGGATTAGTGAAATAGAAGATAGAATGGTAGAAATAAATGAATCAGAGGGGAAAAAAGAAAAACTAATTAAAAGAAATGAGGACAATCTCAGAGACCTCCAGGACAATATGAAACGCTCCAACATTCGAATTATAGGAGTCCCAGAAGAAGAAGACAAAAAGAAAGACCATGAGAAAATCCTTGAGGAGATAATAGTTGAAAACTTCCCTAAAATGGGGAAAGAAATAGTCACCCAAGTCAAAGAAACCCAGAGAGTTCCAAATAGGATAAAGCCAAGGCGAAACACCCCAAAACACATATTAATCAAATTAACAAAGATCAAACACAAAGAACAACTATTAAAAGCAGCAAGGGAAAAACAACAAATAACACACAAGGGGATTCCCATAAGGATAACAGCTGATATTTCAATAGGAACTCTTCAGGCCAGGAGGGAATGGCCAGACATACTTAAAGTGATGAAAGAAAATAACCTACAGCCCAGATTACTGTACCCAGCAAGGATCTCATTCAAATACGAAGGAGAAATCAAAAGCTTTACAGACAAGCAAAAGCTGAGAGAATTCAGCACTACCAAACCAGCTCTCCAACAAATGCTAAAGGATATTCTCTAGACAGGAAACACAAAAAGGGTGTATAAACCCGAACCCAAAACAACAAAGTAAATGGCAATGGGATCATACTTATCAATAATTACCTTAAACCTAAATGGGTTGAATGCCCCAACCAAAAGGCAAAGACTGGCTGAATGGATACAAAAACAAGACCCCTATATATGCTGTCTACAAGAGACCTACCTCAAAACAAGGGACACATACAGACTGAAAGTGAAGGGTTGGAAAAAGATATATCATGCAAATAGAGACCAAAAGAAAGCAGGAGTGGCAATACTCATATCCGATAAAATAGACTTTAAAACAAAGGCTGTGAAAAGAGACAAAGAAGGCCACTACATAATGATCAAAGGATCAATCCAAGAAGAAGATGTAACAATTACAAACATATATGCACCCAACATAGGAGCAGCCAAATATGTAAGACAAATGCTAACAAGTATGAAAGGGGAAATTAACAATAACACAATAATAGTCGGAGACTTTAATACCCCACTCACACCTATGGACAGATCAACTAAACAGAAAATTAAAAAAGAAACGCAAACTTTAAATGATACAATAGACCAGTTAGACCTAATTGATATCTATAGGACATTTCACCCCAAAACAATGAATTTCACCTTTTTCTCAAGTGCGCATGGAACCTTCTCCAGGATAGATCACATCCTGGGCCATAAATCTAACCATGATAAATTAAAAAAAATCAAAATCATTCCAAGCATCTTTTCTGACCATAATGCATTAAGATTAGATCTCAATTACAGGAGAAAAACTATTAAAAATTCCACCATATGGAGGCTGAACAACACGCTTCTGAATAACCAACAAATCACAGAAGAAATCAAAAAAGAAATCAAAATATGCATAGAAATGAATGAAAATGAAAACACAACAACCCAAAACCTGTGGGACACTATAAAAGCAGTGCTAAGAGGAAAGTTCATAGCAATACAGGCATACCTCAAGAAACAAGAAAAACGTCAAATAAATAACCTAACTCTACACCTAAAGCAACTAGAAAAGGAAGAAATGGAGAACCCCAGAGTTAGTAGAAGGAAAGAAATCTTAAAAATTGGGGCAGAAATAAATGTAAAAGAAACAAAAGAGACCATAGCAAAAATCAACAAAGCCAAAAGCTGGTTTTTTGAAAGGATAAATAAAACTGACAAACCATTAGCCAGACTCATCAAGAAACAAAGAGAGAAGAATCAATCAATAAAATTAGAAATGATAATGGACAGATCACTATAGTCAACACAGAAATACAAAGGACCATAAGAGACTACTATCAGCAATTATATTCCAATAAAATGGACAACGTGGAAGAAATGGACAAATTCTTAGAAAAGTAAAACTTTCCAAAACTGAACCAGGAAGAAATAGAAAATATTAACAGACCCATCGCAAACACGGAAATTGAAACTGTAATCAGAAATCTTCCAGCAAACAAAAGCCCACGTCCAGACGGCTTCACAGCTGAATTCTACCAAAAACTTCGAGAAGAGCTAACACCTATCCTACTCAAACTCTTCCAGAAAATTGCAGAGGAAGGTAAACTTCCAAACTCATTCTATGAGGCCACCATCATCCTAATACCAAAACCTGACAAAGATGCTACAGAAAAAGAAAACAACAGGCCAATATCACTGATGAACATAGATGCAAAAATCCTCAACAAAATTCTAGCAATCAGAATCCAACAACACCTTTAAAAGATCATACATCATGATCAAGTGGGCTTTATCCCAGGGATGCAAAGATTCTTCAATATCTGCAAATCAATCAATGTAATTCACCACATTAACAAACTGAAAGATAAAAGCCATATGATTATCTCAATAGAGGCAGAGAAGGCCTTTGACAAAATTCAACATCCATTTATGATAAAAAAAAAAAACTCTCCAGAAAGCAGGAATAGAAGGAAAATACCTCAACATAATAAAAGCTATATATGACAAACCCACAGCAAACATTATCCTCAATGGTGAAAAATTGAAAGCATTTCCCCTAAAGTCAGGAACAATACAAAGATGCCCACTTTCACTGCGACTATTCAACATAGTTCTGGAAGTTTTGGTCACAGCAAGCAGAGCAGAAAAAGAAATAAAAGGAATCCAAATTGGAAAACAAGAAGTAAAACTCTCACTGTTTGCAAATGACATGATTCTCTACATAGAAAACCCTAAAGACTCCACCAGAAAATTACTAGAGCTAATCAATGAATATAGTAAAGTTGCAGGATATAAAATCAACACACAGAAATCCCTTGCATTTATACGCTAATAATGAGAAAGTAGAAAAAGAAATTAAGGAAACAATTCCATTCACCATTGCAATGAAAAGAATAAAATACGTGGGAATATATCTACCTAAAGAAACTAAGACCTATATATAGAAAACTATAAAACACTGATGAAAGAAGTCAAAGAGGACATTAATAGATGGAGAAATATACCACATTCATGGATCGGAAGAATCAATATAGTGAAAATGAGTACACTACCCCAAAGCAATCTACAGATTCAATGCAATCCCTATCAAGCTACCAACGGTATTTTTCACAGAACTAGAACAAATAATTTCAAGATTTGTATGGAAATATAAAAAACCTCGAATAGCCAAAGCAATCTTGAGAAAGAAGAATGGAACTGGAGGAATCAACTTGCCTGACTTCAGGCTCTACTACAAAGCCACAGTCATCAAGATAGTATGGTACTGGCACAAAGACAGAAAATATAGATCAGTGGAACAAAATAGAAAGCCCAGAGATAAATCCACACACATATGGACACCTTATCTTTGACAAAGGAGCCAAGAATATATAATGGAGTAAAGACAATCTCTTTAACAAGTGGTGCTAGGAAAACTGGTCAACCCCTTGTAAAAGAATGAAACTAGATCACTTTCTAACACCACACACAAAAATAAACTCAAAATGGATTAAAGATCTAAACGTAAGACCAGAAACTATAAAAGTCCTAGAAGAGAACATAGGCAAAACACTCTCTGACATAAATCAGAGCAGGGTCCTCCACCTCCCAGAATTATGGAAATAAAAGCAAAAATAAACAAATGGGATCTAATTAAAATTAAAAGCTCCTGCACAACAAAGGAAAATATAAGCAAGCTGAAAAGACAGCCTTCTGAATGGGAGAAAATAATAGCAAATGAAGCAACTGACAAACAAATAATCTCAAAAATATACAAGCAACTTATGCAGCTCAATTCCAGAAAAATAAACGACCCAATCAAAAAATGGGCCAAAGAACTAAATAGACATTTCTCCAAAGAAGACATACGGATGGCTAACTAACACATGAAAAGATGGTCAACATCACTCATTATTAGAGAAATGCAAATCAAAACCACAATGAGGTACCACTTCATACCAGTCAGAATGGCTGTGATCCAAAAGTCCACAAGCAATAAATGCTGGAGAGGGTGTGGAGAAAAGGGAACCCTCTTACACTGTTGGTGGGAATGCAAACTATTACAGCCACTATGGAGAACAGTGTGGAGATTCCTTAAATAATTGCAAATAGAACTGCCTTATGGCCTAGCAATCCCACTGCTGGGCATACACACGGAGGAAACCAGAATTGAAAGAGACACATGTACCCCAATGTTCATCACAGCGCTGTTTATAATAGCCAGGACATGGAAACAACCTAGATGTCCATCAGCAGATGAATGGATAAGTAAGCTGTGGTATATATATGCAATGGAGTATCACTCAGCCATTAAAAAGAATACATTTGAATCAGTTCTAATGAGATGGATGAAACTGGAGCCGATTATACAGAGTGAAGTAAGCCTGAAAGATAAACACCAATACAGTATACTAACACATATATATGGAATTTAGAAAGATGGTAATGATGACCCTGTATGCGAGACAGCAAAAGAGACACAGATGTGTTGAGCAGACTTTGGACTCTGAGGGAGAGGGAGAGGGTGGGATGATATGGGAGAATGGCATTGAAACAGGTATACTATCATGTAAGAAACGAATCGCCAGTCTATGTTTGATGCATGATACAGGATGCTTGGGGCTGGTGCACGGGCATGATCCAGAGAGATGATATGGGGTGGGAGGTGGGAGGGGGGTTCATGTTTGGGAACTCATGTACATCCGTGGTGGATTCATGTCAATGTATGACAAAACCAATACAGTATTGTAAAGTAAAATAAAGTAAAAATAAAAATTTTAAAAAATAAAATAAAAGATAAAAAGAGAGACAAAACAGGTAGGGATGGAGATCCATTCCAGGAAGGTAATTTTAAAAAGGAGAGAAGTTACCAAACACCAGGAAACGCTCTCTCTGGCAGGTCTGTGGTGAGCCTTGGAATCTGAGAGGCTGCATAACCAGGAAGAAAAATAAATAAATAAATGAATAAAACCCACAGATTACATGCTTAATGGCAACTCTCAGCAGAGAAACAGCCCAGACGCTCACATCCGCCACTAGCAAGTGGGGAATGGACAGGGAGGCGTGGGCTGCATTGCTCAGGGTAAGGACTGGGCCTGAATGCCCCAAGGGCAATCTGAGGGAACTAACTTGAGATAGCAACTTAGACTATCGGATAGCTATCCCAGGAAAATTCCTAACCTAAGACACTGGAGAAGATTTATACAGTCAACAAAAACAAGACCAGGAGCTGACTGTGGCTCAGATCATGAACTCCTTATTACCAAACTCAGACTCAAATTGAAGAAAGTAGGGAAAACCACTAGACCATTCAGGTATGACCTAAATCAAATCCCTTATGATTATACAGTGGAAGTGAGAAATAGATTTAAGGGCCTAGATCTGATAGATAGAGTGCCAGATGAACTATGGAATGACCCTTGTGACATTGTACAGGGATCATTGTCCACGAGACAGGTATCAAGACCGTCCCCATGGAAAAGAAATGCAAAAAAGCAAAATGGCTGTCTGGGGAGGCCTTACAAATACCTGTGAAAAGAAGAGAAGCGAAAAGCAAAGGAGAAAAGGAAAGATATAAGCATCTGAATGCAGAGTTCCAAACAATAGCAAGAAGAGATAAGAAAGCCTTCTTCAGTGATCAATGCAAAGAAATAGAGGAAAACAACAGAATGGGAAAGACTAGAGATCTCTTCAAGAAAATTAGAGATCCCAAGGGAACATTTCATGCAAAGATGGGCTCGATAAAGGACAGAAATGGTATGGACCTCACAGAAGCAAAGATATTAAGAAAAGATGGCAAGAATACACAGAAGAACTGTACAAAAAAGATCTTCATGACCCAGATAATCATGATGATGTGATCACTCATCTAGAGCCAGACATCCTGGAATGTGAAGTCAAGTGGGCCTTAGAAAGCATCACTACGAACAAAGCTAGTGGAGGTCATGGAATTCCAGTGGAGCTATTTCAAATCCTGAAAGATGATGCTGTGAAAGTGTTGCACTCAATATGCCAGCAAATTTGGAAAACTCAGCAGTGGCCATAGGACTGGAAAAGGTCAGTTTTCATTCCAATTCCAAAGAAAGGCAATGCCAAAGCATGCTCAAACTACTGCACAATTGCATTCATCTCACATGCTAGTAAAGTAATGCTTAAAATTCTCCAAGCCAGGCTTCAGCAATACATGAACCATGAACGTCCTGATGTTCAAGTTGGTTTTAGAAAAGGCAGAGGAACCAGAGATCAAATTGCCAACATCTGCTGGATCATGGAAAAAAGCAAGAGAATTCCAGAAAAAGATCTATTTCTGCTTTATTGACTATGCCAAAGCCTTTGACTGTGTGGATCACAATAAACTGTGGAAAATTCTGAAAGGGATGGGAATACCAGACCACCTGACCTGCCTCTTGAGAAATCTGTATGCAGGTCAGGAAGCAACAGTTAGAACTGGACATGGAAAAACAGACTGGTTCCAAATAGGAAAAGGAGTACATCAAGGCTGTATATTGTCACCTGCTAAATTAACTTATATGCAGAGTACATCATGAGAAATGCTGGGCTGGAAGAAGCACAAGCTGGAATCAAGATTGCTGGGAGAAATATCAATAACCTCAGATATGCAGATGACACCACTCTTATGGCAGAAAGTGAAGAGGAGCTAAAAAGCCTCTTGATGAAAGTGAAAGAGGAGAGTGAAAAAGTTAGCTTAAAGCTCAACATTCAGAAAACGAAGATCATGGCATCTGGTCCCATCACTTCATGGGAAATAGATGGGGAAACAGTGGAAACAGTGTCAGACTTTATTTTGGGGGGCTCCAAAATCACTGCAGATGGTGACTGCAGCCATGAAATTAAAAGATGCTTACTCCTTGGAAGAAAAGTTATGATCAACCTAGATAGCATATTCAAAGCAGAGACATTACTTTGCCGACTAAGGTCCATCTAGTCAAGGCTATGGTTTTTCCTGTGGTCATGTATGGATGTGAGAGTTTGACTGTGAAGAAGGCTGAGTGCCGAAGAATTGATGCTTTTGAACTGTGGTGTTGGAGAGGACTCTTGAGGGTCCCTTGGACTGAAAGGGGATCCAATCAGTCCATTCTGAAGGAGATCAACCCTGGAATTTCTTTGTAAGGAATAATGCGAAAGCTGAAGCGCCAGTACTTTGGCCACCTCATGCGAAGAGTTGACTCATTGGAAAAGACTCTGATGCTGGGAGAGATTGGGGGCAGGAGGAGAAGGGGATGACAGAGGATGAGATGGCTGGATGGTATCAAGGACTCGATGGACCTGAATCTGACTGATCTCTGGGAGATGGTGATGGACAGGGAGGCCTGGCATGCTGTGATTCATGGGGTCGCAAAGAGTCGGACATGACTGAGAGACTGAACTGAACTGAAGACACTTCCGGGCCCACTCATAGTACAAAGGACTCAGCAGAGCTAGTCGGCTGTGGACCGGCCCATCCCCCACCAGAGACAGGCAGGCGAAGCCAGCCAGAGCTGGAAGGGGGCAATCACGGCACCAGAGAGGCATCCTTTACCAAACTGAAAGCAAGCTTCATTGCTAACCAAGACTTCTTTGGATTCTGGATGACCGACATCTGCTGGAAGGGTCACAGCCAGAAATCTGCTCCCCAGAAGAGAAGGCACACCCATTGTACACCCAGAAAATTGAGCAGCCTGGACAGAGAAGGCGATAAGATGCACCCTCCAATGAGGGGGTGATTGCGTCCACCAAGCACCTGGTCACCTGAGCTGCTTGGACCTGGCAAGGGCACAAAACACAGGCCTAACCACGTCTGTGCCTTTGTGGAGTACCCAAGAACCTGAACCTGAGCAGCTTAGACCTGGGAAGTGCATGCAACCCAGGTCCTGCCTCAGACAGTTCCCAGCAGAGCAACCTAGAGCCTGCACAGTATAGAATGGGAAAGCACACACAATGTGAGCAGGGGCAAACCCAGTGTGGCCAAAACACTGAGAGCACTCCCCACACACACCAGTGATATTTGTTTGCGGTGTTCCTCCCTCCCCACAGCACGACTGAACAAATGACCTAGAAAAAGTGACCACCACCGGCCCCTTGTGTCAGAGTGGAAATTAGACACTGAATAGACCAGCAAACAGAAGCTAAAATAAACAGAGGGAACCGCTTTGGAAGTGACAGGTGCAATAGATTAAAACCCTGCAGTTAGCACCAACTACCTAGGAAGGGGCCTATAGATCTTGAGAAGTATAAGCCAGATCAAGGAACTATCTGAAAATGAACTGACCCCACACTGTCCGCAACAGCTCCAGAGAAACTCCTAGATATATTTTTTACTATTATCATTTTTTAAATTTATTTTTTTATTTTTAAGTCTTCTATTATTCCTTTTTCATTTTTATAACCTACTATTACCTTGCAAAGAAAAAAGACCCTATTTTTAAAGCAAACTTTATATATATATAATAATTTTGTGACTTTGTTTTGTTTTTTAACTCTTGTATTTTTGAGAATCTAACCTCTACTCTAGATTTTTAATCTTTGTTTTTTGGTATTTGTTATCAAATTTGTACCTTTAAGAACCCAATCTTCAGTACCCATTTTAACTTGGGAGTGAGATTACTGGCTTGATTGCTCTCTCCCCCTTTTGACTCTCCTTTTTCTCCACCAGGTCGTCTCTATCTCTTCCCTCCCCCTTCTCTTCTCTACCCAACTCTGTAAATCTCTTTGTGTGTTCCAGACTATGGAGAACACTTAGGGAACCTATTACTGTCTGGATCTGTCTCTCTCCTTTTGATTCCCCCCTTTTATCCTCCTGGCCACCTCTGTCTCCTTCCTCCCTCTTCTCCTTTCTGTGTAACTCTGTGAACATCTCTGAGGGATCCAGACTGTGGAGAGCACCTAGGGAAGTGATTACTGGATAGCTTGCTCTCTCCTCTTTTGATTCCCCCTCTTCTCCTCCACCTCTATCTCCCCCTTCCCTCTTCTCTTCTCCATGTAACTCTGTGTACCTCTCCAGGTGTCCCTTACTGTGGAGTAACTTTTCATCATTAACCTAGATGTTTTATCATTGGTGCTGTACAGATGGAAAAGTCTTGAGGCTACTGTAAGAATAAGACTGAAAACCAGAGGCAGGAGGCTGAAGTCTAAATCCTGAGGACACCAGAGAACTCCTGACTGCAGGGAACATTAATTGATAGTAGCTCACCAAAAGCCTCCTACCTACACTGTAATCAAGCACCACTCAAGGGCCAACAAGTTCCAGAGCAAGACATATCACTCAAATTCTCCAGCAACACAGGAACATAGCCCTGAGCTTCAATATACAGGCTGCTCAAAGTCACACCAAACCCACTGACATCTCACAACTCATTACTGGACACCAGATTGCACTCCAGAGAGAAGAAATCCAGATCCACCCACCAGAACATTGAAACAAGCTCCCTAACCAGGAAACCTTGACAAACCACTCATCCAACCCCACCCACAGCAAGAAACCTCCACAATAAAAAGGAACCACAAACTGCCAGAATACAGAAAGGCCACCCCAAACACAGCAATATAAACAAGATGAAAAGGCAGAGAAATACTCAGCAGGTAAAGGAAGAGGATGAATGCCCACCAAACCAAACAAAAGAGGAAGAGATAAGGAATCTACCTGATAAAGAATTCTAAATAATGATAGTGAAAATGATCCAAAATCTTGAAAACAAAATGGAGTTACAGATAAATAGCCTGGAGACAGGATTGAGAAGATGCAACAAAGGTTTAACAAAGACCTAGAAGAAATAAAAAAGAGTCAATATATAATGAATAATGCAATAAATGAGATCAAAAACACTCTGGAGGGAACCAACAGTAGAATAATGGATGCAGAAGATAGGATAAGTGAGGTAGAAGATAGGATAAGTGAGGTAGAAGATAGGATAAGTGAGGTAGAAGATAGAATGATAAAAATAAATAAATCAGAGAGGAAAAAAGAAAAAAAGAATTAAAATAAATGAGGACAACCTCAGAGATCTATGGGACAATTTTAAATGTCCAACATTCGAATCATAGGAGTCCCAGAAGAAGAAGACAAAAAGAAAGACCACAAGAAAATACTTGAGGAGATAATAGTTGAAAACTTCCCTAAAATGGAGAAGGGAATTGTCACCCAAGTACAAGAAACCCAGAGAGTTCCAAACAGGATAAACCCAAGGAGAAACACCACAAGACAGATATTAATCAAATTAACAAAGATCAAACACAAAGAACAAATATTAAAAGCAGCAAGGGAAAAACAACAAATAACACAAGGGGATTCCCATAAGGATAACAGCTGATCTTTCAGTAGAAACTCTTCAGGTCAGGAAGGAATGGCAGGACATACTTAAAGTGATTAAAGAAAAAAACCTTCATCCCAGATTACTGTACCCAGCAAGGATCTCATTCAAATATGAAGGAGAAATCAAAACCTTTACAGACAAGCAAAAGCTGAGAGAAATCAGCACCACCAAACCAGCTCTCCAACAAATGCTAAAGGATCTTCTCTAGACAGGAAACACAGAAAGGGTGTATAAACTCAAACCCAAAACAACAAAGTAAATGGCAATGGGATCATACTTATCAAAAATTACCTTAAATGTAAATGGGTTGAATGCCCCAACCAAAAGACAAAGACTGGCTGAATGGATACAAAAACAAGATCCCTATATATGTTGTCTACAAAAGACCCACCTCGAAACAAGGGACACATACAGACTGAAAGCAAAGGGCTGGAAAAAGACATTCCATGCAAATAGAGACCAAAAGAAAGCAGGTGTAGCAATATCTGATAAAATAGACTTTAAAAACAAAGGCTGTGAAAAGAGACAAGGAAGGACACTACATAATGATTAAAGGATCAACCCAAGAAGAAGATATAACAAGTATAAATATGTATGCACCCAACATAGGAGCAGCCAAATATGTAAGACAAATGCTAACAAGTATGAAAGGGGAAATTAACAATAACACAATATTAGTGGGAGACTTTAATACCCCACTCACACCTATGGATAGATGAACTGAACAGAAAATTAACAAAGAAACGCAAACTTTAAATGATACAATAGACCAGTTAGACCTAATTGATATCTATAAGACATTTCACCCCAAAACAATGAATTTCACCTTTTTCTCAAGTGCACACGGAACCTTCTCCAGGATAGATCACATCCTGGGCCATAAATCTAGCCTCAGTAAATTCAAAAAAAATTGAAATCATTCCAAGCATCTTTTCTGACCACAATGCAATAAGATTAGATCTCAATTACAGGAGAAAAACTATTAAAATTTCCAACATATGGAGGCTGAACAACATGCTGCTGAATAACCAACAAATCATAGAAGAAATCAAAAAAGAAATCAAAATATGCATAGAAATGAATGAAAATGAAAACAAAACAACCCAAAATCTATGGGAAATTGTAAAAGCAGTGCTAAGGGGAATGTTCATAGCAATACAGGCTTACCTCAAGAAACAAAAAAAAAGGTCAAATAGATAACCTAACTCTACACAAAAAGCAACTAGAAAGGGAAGAAATGAAGAACCCCAGGGTTAGTAGAAGGAAAGAAATCTTAAAAATTGGGGCAGAAATAAATGTAAAAGAAACAAAAGAGACCATAGCAAAAATCAACAAAGCCAAAAGCTGGTTCTTTGAGAAAATAAAAAAAATTGACAAACCACTAGCCAGACTCATCAAGAAACAAAGGGAGAAGAATCAAATCAACAAAATTAGAAATGAAAATGGAGAAATCAAAACAGACAACACAGAAATACAAAAGATCATAAGAGACTACTATCAGTAATGATATGCCAATAAAATGGACAACTTGGAAGAAATGGACAAATTCTTAGAAAAGTACAACTTTCCAAAACTGAACGAGGAAGAAATAGAAAATATTAACAGATCCATTGCAAACACAGAAATTGAAACTGTAATCAGAAATCTTTCAGCAAACAAAAGCCCAGGACCAAACGGCTTCAAGCTGAATTCTGTCAAAAACTTAGAGAAGAGCTAACACCTATCCTACTCAAACACTTCCAGAAAATTACAGAGGAAGGTAAACTTCCAAACTCATTCTATGAGGCCACCATCACCATAATACCAAAACCTGACAAAGATGCCACAAAAAAAGATAACTATAGGCCAATATCACTGATGAACATAGATGCAAAAATCCTTAACAAAATTCTAGCAAACAGAATCCAGCAACATATTAAAAAGATCATACATCATGACCAAGTCAATCAATGTAATACATGACATTAACAAATTGAAAGATAAAAGCCATATGATTATCTCAATAGATGCAGAGAAAGCCTTTAACAAAATTCAACATCGATTTATGGTAAAAAAAAAAAAACCTCCAGAAAGCAGGAATAGAAGGAACATACCTCAACATAATAAAAGCTATATATGACAAACCCACAGCAAACATTATCTTCAATGGTGAAAAATTGAAAGCATTTCCCCTAAAGTCAGAAATAAGACAAGGGTGCCCACTCTCACCACTACTATTCAACATAGTTCTGGAAGTTTTGGCCACAGCAATCAGAGCAGAAAAACAAATAAAAGGAATCCAGACTAGAAAGGAAAAAGTAAAACTCTCACTGTTTGCAGATGACATGATCCTCTACATTGAAAACCCTAAAGACTCCACCAGAAAATTACTAGAGCTAATCAATGAATATAGTAAAGTTGCAGGATATAAAATTAACACACAGAAATCCCTTGCATTCCTATACACTAAAAATGAGAAAACAGAAAGAGAAATTAAGGAAACAATTCTATTCACCATTGCAACAAAAATAATAAAATACTTAGGAATATATCTACCTAAAGAAACAAAAGACCTATATATAGAAAACTATAAAACACTGGTGAAAGAAATCAAAGAGGACACAAATACATGGAGAAATAAACCGTGTTCATGGATTGGAAGAATCAATATAGTGAAAATGAGTATACTACCCAAAGCAATCTATAGATTCAATGCAATCCCTATCAAGCTACCAACAGTATTTTTCACAGAACTGGAACAAATAATTTCACAATTTGTGTGGAAATACATAAAACCTCAAATAGCCAAAGCAATCTTGAGAAAGAAGAATGGAACTAGAGGAGTCAACCTGCCTGACTTCAGGCTCTACTACAAAGCCACAGTCATCAAGACAGTATGGTACTGGCACAAAGAAAGAAATATAGATCAATAGGACAAAATAGAACACCCAATAAATAAATTTATATTAAAAAAAAGAAAGTCCAGAGATAAATTCACACATCTATGGACACCTTATCTTCGACAAAGGAAGCAAGAATATACAATGGAGAAAAGACCAATCTCTTTAACAAGTGGTGCTGGGAAAACTAGTCAACCACTTGCAAAAGAATGAAACTAGAACACTTTCTAACACCATACACAAAAATAAACTCAAAATGGATTAAAGATCTAAATGTAAGAACAGAAACTATAAAACTCCTAGAGGAAAACATAGGCAAAACACTCTTTGACATAAATCACAGCAGGATCCTCTATGACCCACCTCCCAGAATATTGGAAGCAAAAGCAAAAATAAACAAATGGGGCCTAATTAAACTTAAAAGGTTTTGCACAACAAAGTAACCTATAAGCAAGGTGAAAAGACAGCCTTCAGAATGGGAGAAAATGATAGCAAAATAAGCAACTGACAAAGAATTAACCTCAAAAATACACAAGCAACCCCTGCAGCTCATTCCAGAAAAATAAACAACCCAATCAAAAAATAGGCCAAGGAACTAAACAGACATTTCTCCAAAGAAGACATACAGATGGCCAACAAACACATGAAAAGATGCTTAACATCACTCATTATCAGAGAAATGCAAATCAAAACGCCAATGAGGTACCATTTCATGCCAGTCAGAATGGCTGCTATCCATAAGTCTACAAACAATAAATGCTGGAGAGGGTGTGGAGAAATGTGAACCCTCCTATACTGTTGGTGGGAATGCAAACTAGTACAGCCACTATGGAGAACAGTGTGGAGATTCCTTAAAAAACTGGAAATAGAACTACCATATGACCCATCAATCCCACTGCTGGGCATACACACCGAAGAAACCAGTAATGAAAGAGACACGTGTACCCCAATGTTCATCACAGCACTGTTTATAATAGCCAGGACATGGAAGCAACATAGATGTCCATCAGCAGACGAATCGATAAGAAAGCAGTGGTACATATACACAATGGAGTGTTACTCAGCCATTAAAAAGAATATATTTGAATCAGTTCTAATGAGGTGAATGAAACTGGAGCCTATTATACAGAGTGAAGTAAACCAGAAAGAAAAACACCAATACAGTATACTGACACATATATATGGAATTTAGAAAGATGGTAACAATAACCCTATATTGCAAGACAGCAAAAGAGACACAGATGTATAGAACAGTCCTTTGGACTCTGTGGGAGAGGACGAGGGTGGGATGATTTGGGAGAATGGCATTGAAACATGTATATTATCATATGTGAAATGAATCACCAGTCCAGATTTGATGCATGAGACAGGATGCTCAGGGCTAGTGCACTGGGATTACCCAGAGGGATGGGAAGAGGAGGGAGGTGGGAGGGGGTTCAGGATAGGGAACACATGTACACCCATGGTGGATTCATGTCAATATATGGCAAAATCACTACAATATTGTAAAGTAATTAGCCTCCAATTAAAATAAATAAATTTATATTTTTTTAAAAAAGCATCAATTGTTCGGCGCTCAGCTTTCTTGATAGTCCAACTCTCACATCCATACATGACCACTGGAAAAACCATAAGCTTGACTAGATGGACCTTTGTTGACAAAGTAATGTCTCTGCTTTTTAATATGCTGTCTAGGTTTGTCATAACTTCCCTTCCAAGGAGTAACTGTCTTTTAATTTCATGGCTGCAATTACCATCTGCCTTGATTTTGGAGTCCCAAAAAATAAATTCTGCCACTGTTTCCACCGTTTCCCCATCTATCTGCCATGAAGTGATGGGACCAGATGCCATGATCTTAGTTTTCTGAATGTTGAGCTTTAAGGCAATTTTTTCCCTCTCCTCTTTCATTTTCAAGAAGAGGCTCTTTAGTTCTTCTTCACTTTCTGCCATAAGGGTGGCTGGCAGTTACATGGAAGCAAATTTGAGATCAATATGAATAGGATGAATAATGAGATCTGACAAAAATTGGGTGCCTCACTTAGCATACCTATTACTTGTAGTTGATTGTATGTCCAATTTGAGAATTCACCATCTCTGAAAATATAGAGCTACAAATAGGAAGTAGAATAGAGCTGATATGGTCTCAGCCTTCCCTCATCCCATGGATTTGTTACCAATAGGTGGGGGTCCAGCTGCTTGCCAGACAAAAGTCAATAAACAGGCCAGTTTGGTGAAAAAGAAAGTTTGCTTTATTTCACATGCTGGCAACTGGCAGGGTAGGCAGACAGAGCTCCCAGGATATGGCTCAGAAAATAAGAGAAAGTGGAAGTGTTACTCACTGAGTTGTATCTGACTCTTTGTGACCCCATGGACTGTAGCCCACCAGGCTCCTCTGTCCATGAGATTCTCTAGGCAGGAATACTGGAGTGGATAGCCATTCCCTTTTCCAGGGGATGTTCCCAACCCAGGGATTAAACCCTGGGATTTCTGCATTGCAGGCAGATTCTTTACCCACTGACCCACCAGGGAATCTTAATAGGTAAATTATTATTATTTGGTCTCCTCTGACTGTTTTCCTTTGTTTCTGCATATTCTCACTTCTGTGATTAAACTTATTCTCAGACAAAAGGAAGGCTGAAGACATGAGGGAGCAAGGGCCATATGGTCCTGCTCCATTTCAAAAGGAGTATCAAACATTCATTCTCAGACACAACCAAGCACCAGCCCAAGCTGAAGCACTATTGTTTCTCTAAAGGACATTCTTTGCCTTCTTAACCAGGCCAGAGATATAATTAAATATTTGGGTTTTTAAATGCCTACCCTTCCAGCTCCCAGGCAACCTTCTGTTGGAACCAGATAACTAAGAAGAAAGTACATGCTCAAATCTTTATCTCAGGCCACAGAGGCAGTTGAAAAACCAAACATTAAATACCAACAAATGTGGCTATTTATTGTGTAAATAAACTAAATTGCCTCCCTATTTTTCTGTCATCTCATTTTCCCCTGTGCTTCAATCAGTGAAGTATATAAATTAAAGGCAAGCCTTTCTTTATTTGAAAAAAAAAAAAAGATATTGTATTATCGATGCCTAGTAATCCTAAGTAATGCCACTTAGTTTTGATCCTTTTTGCAAGGAAAAATATATGTTTGCTATAAAGGACACTGAATAATTTATGTAATGTTTAATAATGCATTAATCTGGGGAGAATTCAGATGACACTCATAGTGATCTAAATTATTTTCATGCTGTATTATTCCATATGTGCCCATACACTTGAAATTGTTAGCACAGGCAATTAAAAAGGAGAAATACTATTTGGAAATTAAGCAAACAAGAAAAGCTACTTTTATTTTGAATGATAAGACAACAGCTTTTTAATCAAGCAATTTGAATTTTAAGAACTGATCATGATAAAATGTAAATTAACGGATTAGGATTTACAGTTATGTTGTGTTAAACTGAGCATCGTTTTCCCCATGCCCAGAAGCTGCTGACAAGGAGTAAATGTAATAAGGGTGATAAATGTCTATGATTCAGTGATATGGAATAGCAAGTGTCTCAGGAGCAAAGATGCTGCAGAACTATAATAATTTCCACCCAAACTCAAAGCTATAATAATTTATTACTGATTTCTCTGTCTCTTAATTTTACTGCTATCTTGATCTGGTTATCCGAAGTTTGAAAATGCAACCAGGGTCTTCTTAGCTATGTGCTAAATTCAGGCCTGTGTGTCTTTAGGGAACAATTTGGTTCACTAGGAAGATGCGAAAGTTACAAACAAGGTGCAAACACAAATGCCATTGTCGTTATCCCTCTGATTTCCATTCCTCTGTGGCTCGCTGAAGTCTCTATCACCCTATTTCATCCAAGCCTCCTTGAGGGCAATGAGGTTCACCTTGGTTTCCATGTTTCTGAATTCTAGCATACATGGGAAGACACTTCAGTGGAACTTATAGTCTAAAGGGAAAATGTTACACTCTCAGCTGATCACACCTCCTAAAGTGGTTCACTTCATGTTGTAGGGACAAAGGAAATATACCTCCAGGGTCAGGCTTTAAGTCTTGTAAAGCAGGCTCTCTATATTACTGTGAGTCTCAAAAGCAGGTGAATCTTGCAACTATAGCAGAGGCAGGCATTTTAAATATTTTCTATTCCAAATATGAGGAAACAAAATCTGTAATACTCTGCCTTTTAAAAATTTCCTTTAAAAAAATCTTCATAGGTATATTTTTAATGATCTTTCTAATTCTCTTAGGATATGTTACTCAACACAAATTTACAAATAGTTTCCGTAAGATGTTACACTTTAGCCAACAGTTTGAGAGGATTTTTTTCCTTTGACTGTCATATTCTATAAAATTTCAAAATGTTTTATTAAAGGAGAGGCAAAATTACTACCTTGGTATTTGGGAGATAATAGAACATACATGCACAGGTCTCTGCCCCTGGTCCCTGACACAGAGCTCCTAAAACCTTTGTAATTTCTTAAATGATGAGAACACTAGGAGCATCAGACTGAGGTGACTCTGACTCTGGGTGGACTCCTGGATGGCTCCTGGATGGGGGCTGGTGACCAGAAAGACCAAACAATGATTAGAAGCTTGGAATTTTCAGCCCTACCCTTCATCCTTCAGACAGGAAAGAGCAGTTAGAAATGGAGTTCATAATTGATCATGCCTGCATGATGAAACCTCAGGAAAATCTGAAGAGCAGAGGATCCAGAGAATTTCCATGTTGGGGACACATCCACGTGCTAACAGGGTGATGTACCCCAACTCCACAAGGACAGAAGCTCCTGCACTCCGATCCTCTCAACCCTCACTCTATGGATCTCTTCATCTCGTTGTTCGTCTTTATCCTTTATTATACTTTTTAATAAACTGGTAAACGTTAGTGTTTTCTCTGAGATCTGCGAACCACTCTAGCAAATCCGGGAACCTACTAGTTCCCAGATTAGCACTTTGTGATTAGCACCTGAAATCAGGTGGGAGCAGTCTTTTGGGACAGAGCCTTCACCTGTGGTTTCTGACACTATCTTCAGTGTCAGAACTGAGTTAATTTATAAGCCAGCCAGCTAGTGTTGCAGAGAAGTGTTTGGTTGTGGGAAAAAGTCTCCACATATTTAATGACCAAAGCTAAGTGTTCCGTGTGAGAATAAAAGAGAAAAGCAGGCAGAAAACTGAGTTTTTCCAAATCAGTATTGTATCTAAGTTCCTCCCTTTGATTATTGATGATAAACATTTTGGTAAGTCTGTTGGCCATTTGTCTTTATTTCTCTATTGATAACTTATTCATGTTATTTGACTGATTTTATTTTCCTTATTGATCTTAAAATTTTCTTCCATATTGATTTTATTAACCATTTGTTATATATATGCATATTTGATACTTTGGTCACCTCATGCTGACTCATTGGAAAAGATTCTGATGCTGGGAGGGATTGGGGGCAGGAGGAGAAGGGGACGACAGAGGATAAGATGGCTGGATGGCATCAAAGACTCGATGGACGTGAGTCTGAGTGAACTCCGGGAGTTGGTGATGGACAGGGAGGCCTGGCGTGCTGCGATTCATGGGGTTGCAAAGAATCGGACATGACTGAGTGACTGAACTGAACTGAACTGATCTGTCACTTTTATGCTGTAGTTATAGAAGTATTAATTAACCACATTTGTTATTCTCTATACTACAAACAAAGAGTTGTCTATATATATTTTTTGTTTTGAAAATTGTTAAATCCACAGAAAGCTTAAAAAGCAGCACAGAGAAACCATCATGATTCAACAACTGTTAACATCCTTTTATACCTGCTATACACACACACACACACACACACCTTTTTTCAATCCTTCCAAAGTAGGTTGCAGATATTACATTTCACCCCTCAGTACTTCAGCATGCATCTCCCAAGAAGTGTAACATTATTTCCTATGAAACCACAACATCATTACCACAGTTAAGAAAATCAACAACAGTATTATCCAACATCCATAAACAAATTTTCTCAACTATTCTCAAAATCTCTCTTCAGGATCCAGTAGTTCATAACATTTGATCATTATATGTCTTTAGTTCCCTCAATCTAGACAAGCTATAATTCCCTTCTTTGGTCCTTCCTAAATGCAGTACTTGGATGCAGTCTCAAAAACGATAGAATGATCTCTGTTTGTCTCCAAGGCAAACCATTCAATATCACAGTTATCCAAGTCTATGCCCCAACCAGTAATGCTGAAGAAGCTGAAGTTGAATGGCTTTATGAAGACCTACAAGACCTTTTAGAACTAACACCCAAAAAAGAGGTCCTTTTCATTATAGGGGACTGGAATGCAAAAGTAGGAAGTCAAGAAACACCTGGAGTAACAGGCAAATTTGGCCTTGGAATACGGAATGAAGAAGGGCAAAAACTAATAGAGTTTTCCCAAGAAAATGCACTGGTCATAGCAAACACCCTATTCCAACAACACAAGAGAAGACTCTACACATTGACATCACCAGATGGTCAACACTGAAATCAGATTGATTATATTCTTTGCAGTCAAAGATGGAGAAGCTCTAAATAGTCAACAAAAAGAAGACCAGGAGCTGACTGTGGCTCAGATCATGAACTCCTTATTGCCAAATTCAGACTCAAATTGAAGAAAGTAGGGAAAACTGCTAGACCATTCAGGTATGACCTAAATCAAATCCCTTACGATTATACAATGGAAGAGAGAAATAGATTTAAGGGCCTAGACCTGATAGAGTGCTTGATGAACTATGGAATGAGGTTCGTGACATTGTACAGGAGACAGGGATCAAGACCATCCCCATGGAAAAGAAATGCAAAAAAGCAAAATGGCTGTCTGGGGAGGCCTTACAAATAGCTGTGAAAAGAAGAGAGGTGAAAAGCAAAGGAGAAAAGAAAAGATATAAGCATCTGAATGCAGAGTTCCAAACAATAGCAAGAAGAGATAAGAAAGCCTTCCTCAGTGATGCAAAGAAATAGAGGAAAAGAACAGAATGGGAAAGACTAGAGATCTCTTCAAGAAAATTAGAGATACTAAGGGAACATTTCATGCAAAGATGGGCTCGATAAAGGACAGAAATGGTATGGACCTCACAGAAGCGAAGATATTAAGAAAAGGTGGCAAGAATACACAGAAGAACTGTACAAAAAAGATCTTCATGACCCAGATAATCATGATAATGTGATCACTCATCTAGAGCCAGACATCTTGGAATGTGAAGTCAAGTGGGCCTTAGAAAGTGTCACTACGAACAAAGCTAGTGGAGGTCATGGAATTCCAGTGGAGCTATTTCAAATCCTGAAAGATGATGCTGTGAAAGTGCTGCACTGAATATGCCAGCAAATTTGGAAAACTCAGCAGTGGCCACAGGACTGAAAAAGGTCAGTTTTCATTCCAATCCCAAAGAAAGGCAATGCCAAAGCATGCTCAAACTACCGCACAATTGCATTCATCTCACATGCTAGTAAAGTAATGCTCAAAATTCTCCAAGCCAGGCTTCAGCAATACGTGAACCGTGAACTTCCTGATGTTCAAGCTGGTTTTAGAAAAGGCAGAGGAACCAGAGATCAAATTGCCAACATCCGCTGGATCATGGAAAAAGCAAGAGAGTTCCAGAAAAAGATCTATTTCTGCTTTATTGACTATGCCAAAGCCTTTGACTGTGTGGATCACAAGAAACTGTGGAAAATTCTGAAAGAGATGGGAATACCAGACCACCTAACCTGCCTCTTGAGAAATCTGTATGCATGTCAGGAAGCAACAGTTAGAACTGGACATGGAACAACAGACTGGTTCCAAATAGGAAAAGGAGTGCATCAAGGCTGTATATTGTCACCCTGCTTATTTAATTTCTATGCAGAGTACATCATGAGAAATGCTGGACTGGAAGAAACACAAGCTGGAATCAAGATTGCTGGGAGAAATATCAATAACCTCAGATATGCAGATGACACCACTCTTATGGCAGAAAGTGAAGAGGAACTCAAAAGCCTCTTGATGAAAGTGAAAGAGGAGAGGGAAAAAGTTGGCTTAAAGCTCAACATTCAGAAAACGAAGATCATGGCATCCGGTCCCATCACTTCATGGCAAATAAATGGGGAAATAGTGGAAACAGTGTCAGACTTTATTTTGGGGGGCTCCAAAATCACTGCAGATGGTGACTGCAGCCATGAAATTAAAAGATGCTTACTCCTTGGAAGAAAAGTTATGACCAACCTAGATAGTATATTCAAAAGCAGAGACATTACTTTGCTGACTAAGGTCCATCTAGTCAAGGCTATGGTTTTTCCTTTGGTCATGTATGTATGTGAGAGTTGGACTGTGAAGAAAGCTGAGCACCGAAGAATTGATGCTTTTGAACTGTGGTGTTAGAGAAGACTCTTGAGAGTCCCTTGGACTGCAAGGAGATCCAACCAGTTCATTCTGAAGGAGATCAGCCCTGGGATTTCTTTGGAAGGAATGATGCTAAAGCTGAAACTCCAGTACTTTGGCCACCTCATGCGAAGAGTTGACTCATTGAAAAAGACTCTGATTCCCGGAGCGACTGGGGGCAGGAGGAGAAGGGGACGACAGAGGATGAGATGGCTGGATGGCATCACTGACTCAATGGACGTGAGTCTGAGTGAACTCCGGGAGTTGGTGATGGACAGGGAGGCCTGGTGTGTTGCGATTCATGGGGTCGCAAATAGTCGAACACGACTGAGCGACTGAACTGAACTGAACTGAACTGAATGTTGACTATTCAAAAGGTCCAGGTCAGTGAACCTGTAGAACATCCCATTTTCTAGGTGTATCTGTCAGATACATCTGTTTTTTCCTCATTAGATTTAAGACTCTGACAAGAGTCTACATAGAAGATTAGACTTACTTCCCAATGTATTATATATTATATCATGAGTTAGTGGAGAAGGGAATGGCAACCCATTCCAGTACTCTTGCCTGGAAAATGCCATGGACGGAGGAGCCTGGTAGGCTACAGTCCATGGGGTCACAAAGAGTCATATACGACTGAGCAACTTCACTTTCTTTCTTTCTTTCTATAGTTCCTTTTGGAGAAGGAAATGGCAACTCACTCCAGTGTTCTTGCCTTGAGAATCCCATGGATGGAGGGGCCTGGTGGGCTACAATCCATGGGGTTGCAAAGAGTCAGACACAACTAAGCCACTAACTCACACAGTGTTTATTAAATTAAAGCAGAGCCACACAAGGCAAATTGGGGTTAAAATACTATCAACCTCATTATCCAAAGCATTCCTCAGAAAAACTAGATTAAAGAATATATATTTAAAAGTTACTAAGAGACTAGATCTTAAGTTCTCATTTTAAAAAATGAGAAATTATATAAATTAAATTATATATTGTGATGAAATAAATTATATGATGTGATGGCAGTGTTAGCTAACACTATGGTTGTAATCATATTGCTATATATAAGTACATCAAATCAACAGATTGTACACCTTAAATTTATACAATGTTATATTAATTATATCTTAATTAAATTTTTAAAAAAGAATATAACTTGGCCCAAAAGCCAAAACAAGGATATCTTCTTCTGCCCATTGAAATGTGCAAATTTCATCCATCAGTAGCTGAACACTTGGCAAACCATGTAACCCTCTCCTCACTCATATTCATACAGATTACATAAATTTACAATTGAAAAAGTAGATTTGTATATGCAAGTTGTTCAAGCATACTTAAATATTTTCTAAGTAACTTTTCACAAAACAGAAATGAAGAAAGACAGTGTGTTATTCCAAGCAAACAAAAAGAAGCAATTCATAAGAGGAGAGATGATCTTTGATGCAATTAGAATGAAGTGAGTCATTCCTTCTCGAGGAGAAGGGTTTATAAGGATGATCCAGTGTTATTCACTTCTGCCAAATGAGCAGGAGACCTTTCCCTAACATACTAAACTGCTAGTTTTTAGTTTATTCATGATCTATTCTTAAAATACCACACACAGAAACAGACAAGTCAGTAATTTCATATGGTCAAAGCAATCAATATATTATGTATAATTTCTTCTTTTTCCTTAATAGTGATAAAACCACTGTGTACTCAGTCACTCAGTCATGTCTGACTCTTTGTGACACCCTGGACTGTAGCCCAACAGGCTCCTCTATCCAAGGAATTTTTCAGGCAAGAAATCTGGAGTGGGTTGCCATTTTCTTCTCCAGGGGACCTCCCCAACCCAGGGATCAAATCCATGTCTCTTGCATCTTCTGCATTGGCAGGTGGATTCTTTACCACTGTACCACCTGGGAAGCCAATAAAACTGTATCACCCATCAAAAATAAGATGAGTATTTATCATCTAGTTGTTTATTACTTATTTGTTCATATCACTTTTTAATTCACTTGAAATTTATTTTTATATACAGGGCAATTAATATTAGATTTTCTCTTGGGGTATTCTCCTAGCAGTGCTATCTAACAGAAATATATGCAAACCAAGTATATAAGTTCAAACCCTCTAGTCCCCATATTAAAAAAATTAAACAAATGTGAAAGTGATTTTAATAACATATTTTACTTAACCCAACCTTTCCAAATATTGTCATTACATTTACCCATTATTTGATAAATTATTAATGAAATATTAATAAGATTAATAAGATTCCCTGGTGGCTCAGATGCTAAAGCATCTGCCTACAATGCAGGAGATCTGGGTTCAATCCCTGGGTTGGGAAGATCTCCTGGAGAAGGAAATGGCAACCCACTCCAGTATTCTTGCCTGGAAAATCCCATGGATGGAGGAGCCTGGTAGGCTACAGTCCATGGGGTCACAAAGAGTGGGACACGACTGAGCTACTTCACTTTCACTTAATGAAATATTATACATAAATATTATACTTAATGAAATATTCTTTCTTCATACTGTTAAAGTGTTCAGACTAGGATCAAAATGGAGTCTTCATGCTTAGCCACACATCAGCAAACCAAAACTTAACTGTTTCTGTGCTCAGCTCTCCCAGAAATGGAAGGTCTAGGTCAATCAACCACTGCTTGACCAGCTTCAAGTTATATAGGACCAGCTTCAAGACTTCCTTTTGGGCCACACAAATAAAGTAATTTTGCCTTAACTAATCATCATACCCCTAGTGTAACTTTCTAGTTCCTCTTTACTTCAGTCTATAAAACCCTCTTACTTTGTACAACTCTTTGAAGCACCTGTCTATTTTCTTGACTGGATAATTTCTAATTCATAAATCACTAAACAAAAGCCAACTAGGCCTGAAACTTCCTTCCAATAATACTGAATCTTTGAAATCTGGAGTGTATGTTACATTTACAAAACTTCTCCTTTCAGACACTAAATATTTATCAGCAATATTTCTATGTATTGAGATTTAATAAATCTATAATTTAAAAAAAAGATTCACATAGTCATTTTCCAAGCTTTAAAAGTTTCCAATAAAGTATCAGTTTTAAAATTAAATTAATGAAAATTAAATAAAATTTAAAATTCAGTTTTTCAGTCACACAATCCATATTTCAAGTTCTTAACATTACATGAGATTCATTGCTATAACATTAGACAGGACAGTCTAGAGAGTCCATATCTGCTTAGTGGATAATCAGAGATTCAATTAGGAATCTTTTTATTTTTTAGCACTTTGTTATGTAGCTATAGAAACTCATAGTCTAGTCTTATTAGGACTTAATCATTTAGAGGAGACAAGGCAGAAATAATGATGATAGATGATATCGTCTATCACAGATACAAAGTGTATCATTTTAGAAACTAAAATGTGTGGTAAATTTCATGTCACTTGTATGTAGACCTTATAGGATATCTGAAATCAAAAAAAGCAACATGGCTTACGTTTGCTTCAAAACTAGGAGAAAACAGATTTGTTCTGAGCCCCACAAAAATCTATACCTTCAAAATGCATTTTTAATCTTACCTCAGCCTTTGATGCTCTCCTCATTAGTCTTAATAAAAGAAAACTCTCATTCTAATTATGATAAAAGTTATCTTATTATTTATTTAAAAATTAGTAATAATAAATGCAATTGTCTGTATAAGAAAATTTATGGCAAATTTAAGCAATAAAACTTATTTTGTAACACTATACCACAAATATCTGCAATTTTAAACATTAAACATGTATTGCCAAATCAGAAGTTGGAATGCAAAATAGCTTTATTTTTAAAAACAACAGAAGCATTTTATTCTATTGCCATTTCTGTGAGCATAACAAAAGTATTTTACAGATGAGTAATCATAGGCACTGAAGTCAAGTGTTTATCACCAAAATTCATACAACAAGCCACCACTGTCCTGAATACTCATTGTGAACTTGACTTCTCATCATTAGAGCCAGGAAGTAATGAAATGGCAGCATTTTTCAATAATTAAATTCATATTTAGGTTTAACATCTTACAATAACAAGGATTGGAGACTAGAAATAAGATATAATAACTAAACTTATATTAAACAATTTACATTCAACTTGAACAAGTTTCAGAGGTACTACCCATGATGTCTGTAACCTCATGAACAAAGCATTTTGAAAATTTACTAAACAGTTGTCTATCTGATAGTCACAAAAGGGAAGTTCCTTTTAAGGACTTAAGTGGTAAGAGAGCTTCCTGAATGGACTGGCGGTCCACACTGCAACAAATCATGCAAGGAAAGCATGAGATTTTGCACACAGAGATTTTTGTAAATGTCAGGCTCCCAATGATCTCAAGTATGGATCTGATTTTCACATGCTCCATTGATTTCCTCATGTGCTACCAAGGGACAGACCCTTTCCATTCACAGTTATATGAATAAATTTTTACATAGAAGAACACCCTCCCAATTTTGGAAATACAAGGGAGTGAGTCATCTTCAGTTTAGTTCAGTTCAGTTCGGTCACTCAGTCGTGTTTGACTCTTTGCGACCCCATGGTCTGCAGCACGGCAGGCTTCCCTGTCCATCACCAACTCCTGGAGCCTGCTCAAACTCATGTCCATTGAGTCAGTGATGCCATCCAGCCATCTCATCCTCTGTCATCCCCTTTTCCTCCTTCCTTCAATCTTGCCCAGCATCAGGGTCTTTTCCAATGAGTCAGTTCTTCACATCAGGTGGCCAAAGCATTGGAGTTTCAGCTTCAGTCCTTCCAATCAGTATTCAGGATTGATTTCCTTTAGGATTGACTGGTTGGATCTCCTTTCAGTCCAAGGGACTCTCAAAAGTCTTCTCCAACACCAGAGTTCAAAAGCATCAATTCTTTGGTGCTCAGCTTTCTCTATGGTCAAGCTCTCATATCCACACATGACTACTGGCAAAACCACAGCCTTGACTAGATGGACCTTTGTTGGCAAAATAATGTCTCTGATTCTTAATATGCTGTGTAAGTCATCTTCAGGATATTCTAAACTTTGGAATTTGATTAAAGTTATTGCCCCAGTTTAGTTTTCATTATTTTATTCACAGAGCCTTCTTTTTTATATCAGTGAGCCACATTTGCCTGTGAAATAAAATGAATGCCCAAATGTTTTTAATCATTTTGTGATGAAATTTGGATTTTTTCTATTGAAGACTTTGGAGTTTGATTTATTAACTTAGTCCAGATAGGGTTTCTCAACTACTGTTCAGTAAAAACGCCTCTTCTGACACAGAATGGTTCCAATTCAAGTTCAGATAATGACCCAAGGGCAGCCAAAAATACTTCACCCTGATGCATTTGTTAGGGAAGTTAGATATTATCATTGATTTTAAAACTGTTCCTGTGGTAAAGGATGATTTGAGTTTTTACTGTTTCATTTTATTAGTGACCAATAAAATGAACAATATACATCCTTATATACAGTTAAAGACATGATAGCAGTCTTTACTAGGAAATGAAACAAAAATAGAAATATGAAAAAAGAACCTAAAAGAAAAAAATAAAAAATGATCCTCTAATCAACTACTCCTTATTTGTATTCAACTTGTGTATAATATTGATCATGTGTGCTACAATTTGTTTTAAAATGATTTTTGTCACTTCACAGTCTGTTAAATAAGCTAATTTTTTTTCTATTTACTTCACTGTAGTGTAAGTGTCTAAAATTAACTTTTTTGATTGTGATGTAAGTGTCTGACAGTAAGCTTTTGATTGCCAGGGCATCTACTTCAAAGACATCCATCTTAAATAAACTTACTGCCAGCTACACAAGGAGATAAGTAGTCAGGTTGCCCCACCCAGGAAGCTCCCCTCAGGTGACCCAGAAAATTGATCATATGAGTAACCTGTTTTTTTCTTTCAGCACTTTAATTCCAGCTCTTACATCTTAAATTTATCAAAGACTAAACTGAAGAAATCTGAGGAGCCCTACCCTTGGTCACAAAAAAGGCAGAGCTCCAGATCAGCAAGCTCTCTATCTGTGTGGACCCAGCTGTGCCATGTACCCTCCAGGACACATGTGTGAATTAAGAAAACCTTTCCAAGTTTCTTGATGTTTGTTGCTGAGGAATGTCTATTACAAGGCCCAGACCAACCACAGCACCAACTTTAGACAGAGAACTGTCTGTGGGGGGCTCACCACAAATAGTGCCAGCTCAGGTGAGCACCCCCAGGCATTCCTAGCTGATAGCACCACCACTGATAGGCTGAGATGAATACAAAACACTCACTTTCCATAAATTTGGTTCAGAGAGAATTTTAAAATACATTCCAATAATTAGAGAAAAGTTTTCATTTGTACCTGGCCACTGAGGCCACCCCACCGCCACCCTAGTCTCAGAAGTGATAGAAATAAATCATTTTCATGTGTATTAGAGGCAGCTATTTGGCAGGGAACACCACCTTGCCTTAGCCAATCTTGATTCTGGACAGTTAACTGGAATAGCTAGTTAATTTCTGCAAGCAGCCTCTTCCATTTTCTCAGAAAATGAGGGGAAGCCTAGAGTGGAAGCAAAGGGGGAACAGAGGAGGGAAAGACAGGCAAATATGGAAATAAAGTGGATAACTGCTGAGGCATGGTTAATCAGAAAGGACACTTCATGCATATTATGGACCCATTGTGATAATAAAATTGGAATAAAATTGCCTACCCAAACCACTTGAGACACTCTGCATCTTTAATTTTTAAAGTTATGAAGACACTTGACACAGAAGGGGATCAATTATCATGAGTTTGCGTGCAAATACTTACTTAAGCAAGGCAGTGGGTCAGAGTCAGTAGGAAAATTGCAGGCTTGCAGCCACGTAATGGCAACTAATTACACTATTTCAGGGCCTCTTTCCAATGGTCTCAGTTGGCAGTAATGGTCATGGCTGATTTATTCTGAATCATTTTCAGGGGTCTGAAGTTATGATAAATTTATATGTTTGCTAAAGAAAACCGGTTCTGATAATGAATCCACCAAAACATTAAAACAAAAGGGAGTCCCTCCAGTTAACTTGTTATGTGCTCTGATCTTTGAGATAAATAGTTTGGCCTGATTTCAAAACAGAATAGAGGTGTCTGGTATGGGATTGGAGCAGTTCTCAGATCACAGTAGCCCCTCTTACAATGGTCAAACTTGAACATATACATTTTGGAAGATGAGAATTTTAACTGTCTCCCCTGTATGTGACAGTTTAATAGAGTGCTTTGTGGCTCAGATGGTAAAGAATCTGCCAGCAATGCAGGAGACCTGGCTTCAGTCCATGGGTTGGGAAGATCCCCTAGAGAAGGGAATGGTTACCCACTCCAGTATTCTTGCCTGGAGAATTCTATGGACAGAGGAGCCTAGTGGGCTACAGTCAGTGTAGTCACAGAGACTTGGACACTACTGTGTGACTAACACTTTCATGTTATTGCATTTAAAATAAAGTAACAGGTGCTTTTCTTTACGTGAATAACAGTTTTGAGGGCATGTTCAGGCACTGGCTCAGTTCTGAATTATCAAGGCAAATTTAAAATTTATTTTATTATACTATTCACCTAAGATTATTCCACTGATTTAGTAGGGAAGTCTTTACCTTTCTTTTTTTCTCTATCTTCACAGTCTTGAGAGATTTATATTTCCACAAGGTCAAGTCTGAGGGGAAAAAAAAACAAGCTGGCCTGATAGACAAGGAAACTGAACTTCATTACTGAGTTCAAGAAAACAAACCATTAGAAGCTAAATGAGCATTGTCAGACTTGTGGTGAGCAATAAAAATCAGCAAACCTCCATTTATTGTCTACAGTTCATTAAAGGAAAATTCACATCTCTCTCACCCTATTGTCTATGTGAAAGCTGTAGAAGTAGACATGACATTTGAAGACTGACCATTCCCTTTTTTTCTATTTCTTATCTGTGAGCTATTTGCCCATTAAGAAGTGAATTTAGTATTGGGAATGAATTGCTTTCTCGTTCTGTCCTACTAAATGTATTGCTTTAATGTATATGTGAAAATTAATCCATTGCATATAAAAATAAATCCATTCCATGGTATTTCCCTGAATCTCTTCCAAAGGATACCACCTTTACAGTAAATAAAGCTTTGCTTATGAAAGAAGCCTTAAGCCATAACCCTAAAGTACAAGTTCTCAGCCAGCATGGCCACCTGCATAGCCACCTGCACTGTGGGTGGACATGCTACACTGACTGCCATCAAATGCAATGATGGAGAGGCCAAAAATGGGAAGACACTGTTATCAACACTATATATGCCACCAAGCAGCTGATCAAATATCAACATCAGCTCCTCGTTTTGCTGGCTTGAATCTAGGAGCACAATCTTGTTTGGTATCAATCCTTAAAATGTAAAATATGCATGTTCACACATTCAAGGTACTAAATGTTTCAAGAAATACATAAATATGTGTTCAGAATCTCTCCCTTCCTTGTCCTACATTTTCTGAAGTTTTCACTTTATTTCTTTCTGAAACTTACAATCTATTTAAACTAGGAAAAGAACGCTGGCACAGTGCTGGGGAATACCTGGCTCAACACTGAGTAAATGATTCCATGCTGGCGCCTCAAATCCATACAGAGTCTGAAAAGGCAGGATTGGAAGGCTACTGCTCTCTACTGATACCTGGGCCAATATGGTTGGTAGAAGTAGTAGTTTTCATTTCTTCTATCTGCTCTGTGGTCTACATGGGAGTGGAAGGCTGTTAGCAATGGGATAGGAACTAACAGCATTACATGCTACAAAGAGCAATTGCCTGAGCAATTTTCCTAAGCCAGAGCCAAAGCAAAGCAAATGCAATATTCCCCCTCTCCTCGCTGTCAGCCACATGAGAGGGGAGCTGCTCAGTCATCTCCACAGGGCGAATTCCGTGATGGAAACTGAATTCTGTAGCCAATTGCATGGCAGCATGGGTCTGCCTCCAGTATAGAATTCAAATATTAAACACTACGTAAATTTTTTTTCTTTTCAGGGGCTCTCAAAAATAAAGAATTTTAATAGCACAGGTGTATTTGTTTGACTTCTTTGAAAGAAAACACCTTCTAGCTAAAGGAAAATGCACAGAATTATTTGGAAATATTAGTATCACATTATAGTTTGGTATTTTAATATCAAGTCCAATGAAACAATGGTCAAAAAAACTCGTCTTAAAATTACTCAATGTTATATCCTTCAGCTAAACTACAGACAAAATATTCCGAGATTTGAACATTCAATGTAGAGTGCCTCTTTCCCCCATTTAGAATATTATATGTTTCAAAAAATTATCTCTTCACTTCTAAAGAGATAAGAGGAAAATGAAATGGAAAAGTTCAGTTGACAGCAAAACCTTTTATAGATAACATTGAAAGCAACTGCTCTTTCCATATCCCATGTATTCACTGAATCTAAACCTTCAAGGTATATAATATATAATCAATGTGTGTTAAATAACTATCAGCACTTAACTTTCTTCTTCTGCTTCCAGTTTTGAATAGAATTTTACTGTTTACATTTCAAAGTCAAAGTTACAGAATAATGATAGCCATTTATTTTGTGTTTTTATATGTATATTAGCATTTTTGTATCTTAAAGTCATTCGGGTTTATTTTCTTATATTTTAAGTTTTTAAATATAAAAGGTACTGATTTTTTTGTAAAAAGTCAGATTACATACAAAGTCAGAATAAAGCATAGACTAATGTTGAGCAATCACTGGGATTAAAATATTATATATACATTGTTTTTTCATGAAATTGCAGAATCTTAAATCCAGAAGATAATCTTAGAAATCAACTAATATAACCCTCCTCATTTTACAAATGAAAAAGAAAAACATGAGGTTCAGGGGAAAATAAGTGATCTGCTTACCATCACATGGCTAGTAGATGACAAAGCTGACACCAAACTTTAGACTTTCAGTCTTGAAATATTTCTTACTCTGTGCAAGCATGCAAAGTCACATCATGTCCAACTCTTTGCAACCCTATGGACTGTAGCCCGCCAGGCTCCTCTGTCCATGGGATTCTCCAGGTAAGAATACTGGAGTGGGTTGCCATTTTTTTCTCCAGGGGATCTTCTTATTCTACAAGCTTCCTGATAGAACATAGGGCTTCCCTCATAGCTCAGTCGGTAAAGAATATGCCTGCAACGCAGCAGATCTGCATTCGATTCCTGGGTCAGGAAGATCTCCTGGAGAAGGAAATGGCAACACACTTCGGTACTCTTGCTTGGAGAATCCCATGGACAGAGGAGCCTGGCGGGCTACAGTCTATGGAGGTCACAAGAATCAGACACAACTTAGCTACTAAACCACCACCATTGTCCTAATGGAATATAGATTAAAATATACAAGATAGATAAATGAGTGCCTAGGACCAATTAAATCAGGATAGTATAAAATACAAAGCTTCAACAAGAAATAGATGACACACTTAAATTTGGATACTTGGAAGAGGCTCTATCTAATAAATGAATTGCTTGTCAAGGTGTGGGCAGGGAATAAAGAAATCATAGGAGATATCACCAGAGTCTGGACTAGAAAAAACTTGAGCTATTGCTATTCCTAAGCTTAACCTGAGAAAGAACGTGTGGCTCCTGAAAGCCAAAGAGAAGATCCTGCAGGATGAGCTACTTCAAGAGTAGCTCTGACCTGTGGTTGAGAGGCAGAGTCAACAGGAGGTGACGGTTAGAGGGTAAGACCACCTCTTGATATTCTGCCCACATAGATCTGTCTTGCGGGACAAGAAGCAGAGTGGGAAGGACAAGATGCAAGTCAAAAAGAGGAAATGAAAGCATGCAGGTGAAGCGTGAACAAAGAAAGCAAACAGGGAATGAGCTAAATGTGGAAAAGACATCAATTTTAAAGTTATGAGCAAAAAATACTAACTCAGTACATGAAGCAGAGCATACAGAATAACAGAGTTGTGTTGGATAATAGATTGCAAACAAAGTCAAATTTCTGGAAAGAGAGAAAAAGAAGAGTGAATGGAAAGAGGAGGGAAATCTGAGACAAAGAAAGAGAAGGTTGATGGAAGATGGGTATCAATGAATCAGAGCTTAACACAAAAAGTTACTTTTTCATGTAAACCTGTTCCAACTGGGCCTAAGCAAGAGGTGAAGTTCCACTGAACTATACTGCTCTAATATTTATGCAAATTAAACACTTAAGCTTCATGTGAATATTGAGACTTTCCAAGTTACCTCAGTCTTTGAAATACGCTCTCTTCATCCAAAATCCTTTCCCATGCCTTGCCTGGCACAGAAGACTCTTGCAGTATTTTTCTTGGTGTTTAGTTATCTAACTTTCCTAGGATTCCCCTGTGTGTCTGTGCTGCCTCCACCCACTACCTATCCCACCTGCTTCCTGAATAGCATCCATTCGGATCTTTCTCAAGACGACCTCTTACAGAGGCCATGCACATCCTAAACCTCTCCCTGGCTCACCATTTTCCTTCTGTAATTGCTCTGTCTTGCTTCTGGCTGTTTAAGATTTGATTTCTTCCACAGGAACTCACAGCTATATAGAAAACAAAGAAAAGAAATAAATCAAGTTTGTGGGGCTTGTCTCCCAATATTACAGACAGAATAGAACCTGCTTTTTTCTTTTCTCTGGATGTCTGCATGCGTTTCTCTGCTTCCCCCACATATCCTTCTTCTTCTACCAGCAAAGCATTATTCTCACTTGCTTTCCAGATTTTTGTTTGCCAATCAAAATATAAACTTTCTCTGCTAAGACATTTACCAAAATCAGGAAGAAATATATTTTGCTTACAATTTAGGACTATGGTGTCCTTTGCCTAGTTTTTATTTTCTTTGAGATTTCATTGGCCCAACCGTCAGTTCCTGCATCTATAAAAGGTAAGTAATAATAGCTTCTTCCTCACAGATTTAAAATGATGTGAGATAATCCATGTAAAGTGCTGATTACAGTGCTGCAAATAATAAAAGCTCTTTAAATGTTAACTATTATTATTATTGCTTTCTAAATGGCTCTCCATGGTGGACTGATGATTTATTGTGAAAGACGGTAATTAAATAACTAAGGGTTAAGGGTGTTCAAAGGGTGAAGATGAGGGAACAATGTGACCTCCATTATAATCTCTTGGTATCAATAAGCAAAATATTGCTAATGATAAGCTAGTCTTTTTCTCAGAAATGACACATATTTATCTCCATCAATTATATCAGCCAGTTCAGAATAAAGTTATATTTTTTAACAGTGACCTTATTTTCTCAGAGTTTGTGCTTAATGAATCATATTTGGGGCATTCAACTTAATCTTAAAAAAATTAACAGAAATAATGCAGAGTACAACTCTGTAGATATTTTGAACATTTTCAAGAAATAACTGCAAGTGGATCATCAAATGCCTGAAAAACCTCTGTGCTATAAACACACAATCTAGGGAGGAATACAGGCCAGCTGACTGAAATGAAAACTATATGATCTGAGGCTGAAGTAGGATTAACAAAACCACAGAAAACAACTCAAATTAGAACCTTTCCAGATATACATGAGATAATTAGTATATATAGTAAAATAATTAAATGTGGTCTTTTAAAAATGGGTTTATATTAAAAAATACAGAAAAGTACAGAAGAGTAATCTCACAAACACATTGTACCCATCTCCCAGATTCAATAAACATATTATCACATTTTCTTTGGAATTGTGAAAAAAAAAAAAAAAACAGCAAAATGTTGATCAAAGTCCTTTTGGGGCAGCCTAATTGATTCCCTATGCCATCCATTCCCCTTGCATCCTGGATGTAATCACCATTCAAATTGAGATGTATCCTTTCTATCCATGTTTCTATATCTTTTACATACAAATATATAACATACATGTATATGTCTACACACAACATATATTATTTTTATGTTTCAAATTTTTGAATAACAGATATAACAGAGTTCTTAAGAGTTTTCTTTTTCTTTCAACATTTTTCTATTCATTTTTGTTATTCATTGTGACTGCTGTATATAATTTTACCCACTTATAATAATGGCTATTTAGGTTGTTTTTAGCTTTTTTCTATAAACAACAATGTTGCATTGAATATCCTTGTGCATATTTTCTTGTGCACATATGCAAGAGTTTTTCTGAAGTAAATACAGCACTAAGCAGTGGAATGTTGGATCCGGATCAACCTAACAATACTGCCAAATTGCTCTCAAAACTTAGTGTATCAATTTATGCAACCACTACCAACATAAAAAGTGAAGTCGCTCAGTCGTGTCTGACTCTGCTACCCCGTGGAGTATAGCCCACCAGGCTCCTCTGTCCATGGGATTTTCCAGGCAAGAATACTGGAGTGGGTTGCTATTTCCTTCTCCAGGGGATCTTCCCAACCCAGGGATTGAACCCAGCTCTCCTGTATTGCAGGCAGATGCTTTAACCTCTGAGCTACCAGGGAAGCCCACCAACATAATGGGGTTCCCTTTATTCCTTATCCTTACCAGCAAATGACATTATCAGAATGTTTTCAATGTTTATTGGTCCAGTGAATGTGAGAATAACACTGTTTAGTTTTTTTCTAAGTCAAATTAAAACAAATTTTCAAATGCATGTCTTTTAAGTAGTAAATCATTGGATTATGGGTTTGAAGCAGCTTACTAAATTTCCATTTAACCCACTTTGTATCAGTTTGCAATGGGATCATGTATGATATTGGGAATTTCCCAAAGAATGATTGGTGAAACACAGCAGATTCCCTTTCTTTCCAAAGCAGAGGAAGACAATTGCTCTCAAGCATTCTTCTCAAGCCCAAAATTACCTCAATCCTTAACAAGAGCTTGTTTACCTATAAATTAGAACTTCTTAGGTTTATTTTATACTTAAAAAAATTAGCATCTTTAGAAACTCTGTTTTTACCCCATTCCTCTCTTCCCTGTCCCCCAGCTCCTCTTCTTCCTTTTCTCCCTGTTGACTTTTTTTCATACAAAAATCCATTTAAGTACACTGTTCTATTGTGACGCTGGACTGGTTAGCTCCTTCTTAAAAGTGACAGAGGCTACAACTTCCCACACAGACTTTGCATTTGAGTATTTTCATTAATACAGCAGCAGGATTTGAGCATTTCATTAACTCTTCATTTGGACTTTGACAATCCTAATAAACCTATCCTGTATCCAATTATTTATTCCCATTACAGCAACGTCAAAACTTGTTCTGAATAAAATTTTCTGCAAAAAGTATATTTGTTTCTAAAGTTAGTCCCTAAAAAGCAGTTTTTTAAAAATTAAATGAAAATATCTATAAGTTGCCATACACCAGCAAACTAAGGACTATTAATTAACAGGTTTCTGTTTCACTTTACTGTTGATATTCAAGGAATCATGTAGGTTATGTATACATACAGTCATAATTTTATTTAAATAATAACACTTTACTAGTGTTGATTGTATTTTAAAAATTATAAAGAGGATTTAAGCTCTTGTGAAATAATCAGACTACAGTTCTTGAAATATGCATGCTATAAGTTTTATGACTATATTTGATTTTTATGATTTATATGTTATTGATTTCTTGACAAGTGAAGAGCAGCAATATTAATAATTACTTTGCCTTTTTTTCCTAAGTCAACTTATATATAGCTCAACAACTTTTGATAACATTATTTTATATCATATAAAAAATAATGAAACAAAACTTTTTTGCCTAAATTTCAAGGCCCTCAATAACCCAAACTAATCCATGTGTACTGAGTCATCTTCTATTATTTCTCTATAGATACTCTACATCTCAGCCAAATTTCTTACAATTTCTTATCTCTGTTCATTAACAACACTTTCTATTTTTCTCCGTCTGAATCACAGACCTATTGTGACCTTTACATGAACACTTTTACATTGGTTTCCTATTGCTAATACAACAAATTACCACAAATTTAACAGCTTAGAAAGCAGAGGTTAGAAATGTAGGTTAGAAATGCAAGATAAGTCTCACAGGGTTAAAATCAAGGTGTCATCAGAGTTGTGTCCTCTTGAATTTTCTGCAGGCCACCCATGTTCCTTGGCTTGTGGCATTCTATTGTCTCCAAAGCCAGCCATGGAACTATCCTTCTCTAGTCTTAACTCGTTCTCACAACACTAAGGTGGCTTCTTCAATTTGAAGGACCCACTAATCGGACTGGGGCTTCTCAGGTAGCACTAGTGCTAAAGAACCCACCTGTCAATGCAGGAGACATAAAGAGGCATAGGTTCAATCCCTGGGTTGGGAAGATCTCTTGGAGAAGGAAATGACAAACCACTCCAGTATTCTTGAAGAATCCCATGGTCAGAGAAGCCTGGCAGGCTATAGTCCATGGGATCAAGAATTAGACATGAGTGAAGTGACTTACCACGCACACTCGTAATCAGATTGAGTTCACTTGCATAATCCAGCACATTTCCACATCTCAAAATCTTAACTTAATCATATCTGCAAAATCCATGGATTAACTCATGGATATCTTGGGGGATCAATTATTGTGCCTCCCAGAGCTTTCTTCTATTCCTGCTACCTAACAAAGCTTACCTCTTTACCCACAGAAATAGAGCATGTGGTGAGTGATTCAGATGAAAAAAAAAGTCATTCAATTCAACTTCCCATTTACAAGTGAGTCCAAGAGTTATTACTGCTGCCAGATACTAGATTTTTAGAAAATATTTGTTAAATTCTGAATGAAACAACTAGCTTTTCTAGGTCCAGCTCAGATAAAAATATTGCTTTGATGTCTCAATTATTCCAATTTAAGTAGATTTCTCAACCCACATTTCTTTAACATTTTTAATCTGACCACTAAATTATAATCTATTATTTTTTATTTATTTATTTATTTTTTTTTTTTAATCTATTATTTTATATGAGGACAAATATTACTTTTCTACTCTCAGATATCATATTCATTATATGTTTTATTTTAAGACTTGTTTATTACATCATAATAGTTTATACTTTTTCCATTTATTTCCCTTTTCAAGCATTCATTTCACTGTGCATTTTCCATATTTTTATGTACTATATTTTACTAGTCGGGTCAGTTCTAACCCTAAAGGCAAGAACAGCTCCCCCCAGTTCATTTCCCTTTCTGAGCCCACCTTTATTAATTCCGCTCACCAGAAAGCATACTGGAGCAGGGGTCCTTTCAGAGAAAAGATTTTCCCACTCCCTGCCTTCTTTTCCAACATTTCTGCAATTGAGGTAGCAACTCAGATTGGATTAGTACCCTGGGCCCTGCTGTCTTTAATTTAAGAAGAAGTCAGAAGTCCCATTTCTGTCTCAAGACTCTGTTCCTGTCATATTATTTTTTGTAAGAGAAGAATCCGTTTTATTTGGCACAGCCAAGTTTATGTTCAGTGCATTACCTTCACATGTATGTGCTCAGTCTTTTCAGGTGTGTCCAACACTTCGGGACCCCATGAACTGCCAGGTTCTTCGGTCCATGGGATTTTCCCAGCAAGAATACTGGAGGGGATTACCAAACCTTCTACCAGGGGATCCTCAGGACTCAGGGATTGACTCCATGTCTCCTGCATTGCAGGTAGGTTCTTTAGCTGCTGAGCCACTGGGGAAGCCCTTACTTTCATATCTTAGGCACTTAAAAAATGTTGGATCATAGAAAAAGCAAGAGAATTCTAGAAATACATCTACTTCTGCTTCATTGACTATGCTAAAGCCTTTCACTGTGTGGATCACAACAAACTGGAAAATTCTTAAAAACATGGGAATACTAGGCCATCTTACGTGCCTCCTGAGAAACCTGTGTGGAGGTCAATAAGCAATAGTTAGAACCAGACATGGAACAAGGGACTTGTTCAAAATTGAGAAAGAATACATCAAGGCTATATATTGTCACCCTGCTTATTTAACTTATATGCAGTGTACATCATGTGAAATGTAGGGCTGGATGAAGCACAAGCTGGAATCAAGATTGCCAGGAGAGATATCAATAACCTCAGATATATAGATGACACCACCCTAATGGTAGAAAATGAAGAGGAACTAAAAAGCCTCTTGATGAAGGTTAAAGAGGAGAGTGAAAAAGCTGGCTTAAAACTCAACATTCAAAAAAAAAAAAATATCATGGCATCCAGTCCCATCGCTTCATGGCAAATAGATGGGGAAACAATGGAAACAGTGCCAGACTTTATTTTCTTGGGCTCCAAAATCACTGCAGATGGTGACTGCAGCCATGACATTAAAAGTGCTTGCTCCTTGGATGAAAAGCTATGATAAATCTAGACAGGGTATCAAAAAGCACAGATATCCCTTTGCCACCAAAGCTCTGTAGAGTCAAAGCTATGGTTTTTCCAGTAGTATGTATGGATGTGAGAGTTGGACCATAAAGACTGAACACCAAAGAACTGATGCTTTTGAACTGTGGTGTTGGATAAACCCTTGAGAGTCCCTTGAACTGCAAGGAGATCAAACCAGTCCATCCTAAAGGAAATCAACTCTGAATATTCAGTGGAAGCACTGGGGCTGGGGCTGAAGCTGAAACTCCAATACTTTGGCCACGTGATGCAAGGGCCGACACATTGGAAAAGACCCTGATACTGGGAAAGATTGAAGGCAGGAGGAGAAGCGGGCGACAGAGGACGAGATGGTTGGATGGCATCACCGACTCAATGAAGATGAGCTTGAGCAAACTCTCAGAGATGGTGAAGAACAGGAAAACCTGGCATGTTGCAGTCCATGGAACTGCAAAGAATCAGACATAATTGAGCGACTCAACAACAACAACAAACATTTACCAGGGGATCCTTGGTGGTCTAGTGGCTAAGAATCCACCTGCCAATGTAGAGGTGACGTGTCTGATCCTTGTTCCAGGAAGGATCCAGGGTACCCTACGCTCCAGGGTAGTTGCAAACTGCTTCTGCTGAAGCCCACGCACCTAGAGGCTATGCTCTGCAACAAGAGAACCACCACAATGAGAATCCCACACATGGCAACGAAGAGTGGTAGCCACTCTGGGTAACTAGAGAAAGCCCATGCACAGAGAGCAAAACAAATAAATAAGTAAACTTAAAAAATAAACATTTATCAGATGAACAAAAAGATGAATGAAATAAATACAATTAGACTCCTGGTCTATGTTAGTGTGTCCGAATTTTGGATGCAAGAGCAGAGTGGGTAAGTCTACTCTACTTTTCTCAACCCACTTTGGATATTCATTCTTGAAAATCCTTTGCATTGGTGATAATATTTTTTTCAGATGCAAATGTGATTGTTTTCAAGTGTAAAAGTCAGTAAACTGTCTTTTAAAAACATTAATGAAAAAAAAAATTAAAAAATAAAAATAAAAACATTAATGAAAAGGCCCAACAACCATTTTGGCCCAAGAATGATGTAGTAAAATCTTCTGTAAGAGAATACATAGTAACAAAATTATTCCAAAAGTATTTCAAAATAATTTTTAGTCTTACAGTACTTTTAGATCCCTCTAAAATGACTTTATTCATATGTATCAATATCATATATATCAACATTAATGTCCCATCTAGTTAGTATATTATTAT